>NC_079446.1:37018108-37318108 GCF_903798145.1 Danio aesculapii
TGTTGACTTTAAGTGCTCTTTAAAGTCACCACAGCTCATTTTCCTGTCAGTAAAGGAGGTGTTGAAGCAACTTGTGTGTGTGGATGTACAGTATGCGCATGTGTGTGTGCAAATGAATGGAAATGTAAAAGGCTAACAGCATGTTTTTTTTTTTTTAAGTAGACTGAAGCAGTCATGTTGCCAGACGTTTTGACTGTTCGTGTGAATAATGCATGAAGACATAAACAGTGATGTACACTTAAGCGCAGCCCTCATTACTCATTGTGTGTGTACGTGTGTTTGTGCTTTTTGCGTGAACACAGTCAGAGAGAAAGGTCATTGTGCTGTGTTATCTCTGTGAATGTTAGTGTGTGTATATGTGTGTCATCTGTTTGTGGTTTGTGTGTGTGGTCCTGGTATTAATCATGGTGTGTATTCATCACTGAATGTCGCCAGAAGTACAGTAATACCAGTCTTTTTGACCTTGTGGGGGTATTTTTTTCTCCCCATGAGTCCTCCTAAATGTGTGTGTGTTTGTGTTTGGTACAGTGATGTTAGTTTTAAGAATATCTTCACTCACTGGCCACTTTATTGGGTACACCTGTCCAACTGCTCGTTAATGCAAGTTTCTAATCAATCACATACCAGCAACTCAATGCATTTAGGTATGTAGACATGGTCAAGATGATCTGCTGCAGTTCAAACCGAGCATCAGAATGGGGAAGAAAGGGGATTTAAGTGACTTTGAACATGGCATGGCTGTTGGTGTCAGACGGGCTGATCTGAGTATTTCAGAAACTGCTAATCTACTGGGATTTTCACGCACAACCATCTCTAGGGTTTACAGAGAATGGTCTGAAATAGAGAAAATATCCAGTGAGCGACAGTTCTGTGGACACAAATGCCTTGTTGATGCCAGAGGTCAGAGGAGAATGGCCAGACTGGTTCCAGTTGATAGAAAGGCAAAAGTAACTCAAATAACCACTCGTTACAACCGAGATATGCAGAAGAGCATCTCTGAATGCACAACATGTTGAACCTTGAGGCGGATGGGCTACAGCAGCAGAAAAACCCAACGGGTGCCACTCCTGTCAGCTAAGAACAGGAAACAGAGGCTACAATTCGCACAGGCTCACCAAAATTGGACAATAGATGATTGGAAAAACGTTGCCTTTTCTGATGAGTCTCCATTTCTGCTGTGAAATTCCGATGGTAGGGTCAGAATTTGGTATCAACAACATGAAAGTAATCCATCCTGCCTTGTATCAACGGTTGAGGCTTGTGGTGGTGGTATAATGATGTGGGGGATATTTTCTTGGCACACTTTGGGCCCATTAGTACCAATTGAGCATCGTGTTAATGCCACAGCCTACCTGAGAATTGCTGCTGACCATGTCAACCCCTTTATGACCACAATGTACACATTTTGTGATGGCTACTTCCAGCAGGATAACGCACCATGTCATCTCAGCACAAATCATCTCAGACTGGATTCTTGAACATGAGAATGAGTTCACTGTACTCAAGTGGCCTCACCATCACTAGATCTCAATCCAATAGAGCACCTTTGGGATGTGGTGGAACGGGAGATTCGCATAATGGATCTGCCAACAAATCTGCAGCAACTGCGTGATGCTATCATGTCAATATGGACCCAAATCTCTGAGGAATATTTCCAGTACCTTGTTGAATCTGTGCCACGAAGGATTAAGGCAGTTCTGAAGGCAAAAAGGGGTCCAACCTGGTACTAGTAAAGTGTACCTAATAAAGTGGCTGGTGAGTGTATAAGCTAGTGTGATCCAAAACAGTGACAAAATTAGCGTTTAGAAGATATAAACCTGATATTAATGTCCAAAGCTTGCAGTTTGCTGCTTCCACCTAAATAGATAAAAAAATTTTTGTCACCTCTACTTGACAAATCTTGACCAATCAAATGTTGTCTGGTATCTGAAACGTCCAGCCTCCTTCTAATTCGCTTTTTCATTTGATGTGCTTGAGCTCAATCAATCTCATTGGCAGAGCTGTGATAACAACTACAACAACGCTATTGGCTGTTTTTTTTTTTAAAAAGGGGAGCTTTTTAAAGAGCTAACTCTATGTCCCACCCCGTCTTCATTTATAAATTGAGATTACTGCAAACATCGCATAAAAATGCACAAAGCACTTCACAGGACCTTTAGCATATAAAATATGGCCTTGCTATACAAAAGTACTGATGTCAAATGACATTTTGTTGTAATTGATCAATCATTCTGCCACCACATGTATATTTGAGAATGTAGAATCAAATTTATAACACTGAAATAATATCTAATAAATAAATGTATCTGTCAGAAAAAGGTGAACAGGCCTTGTGGTTTCTGACCTAAACATCAAAATGAAAGACTGCCGACGGCTGCAGCACACAGTGTGTTCTCTCTCATCTCTGTAGATCTGTCATATGCACTCAGAGAAATTACACACAGTTTAACAACTGAGCTTTACTTTATTACTGATATCTACTTCTGAATCTCAGCAGACCTGCTATAAGGAGATACTAAACGGCTCGCATCCTTTTGATCATTTTTTCACCTCAATCTATTTGTGAAGTTACCTGCAGTCATAATTAATTTTACATAAACATTTTACACTCTTTTTGCCTCTCAGAATTAAACAGACTGCCTTTCATTGCTGTACCTGAAATGAAAATCACAATTTATTTAGCTTCTTTCTTTCCTTTACTTTATTTACACTGTGCACTGTTAGGGTAGGCCTGTGATATTGCTTTGTACCCACCTGAAAAAAACTGCATCTCCTTTTATAATAAAACATTCTCTTATTTTATAAATCTATTATTTTATGACTGCTTCAGCTAAGTTTCTGAAGTGTTTTACATGGAATATAGATGCTTAATTATTTATTTAAATAACTTATTTTAACATAAAAATATATAATATTAGATAAAACCTTAAGATGAAACAATAATATTTTATTTTTCAATAATAACTAGATAGTAAAGTTCATCAAGACAAACTTTGAGTTGGCTTGAGAAAGCATCTTAGACAGACAGAAAAACAGATAGATGGATGGATGGAGGGATGAATGGATGGAGGGACATAATATATATATATATATATATATATATATATATATATATATATATATATATATATATATATATATATTAGTGGTCAAATGCAGTAAAACTTGTGGGCAAATCCTGTATCTTAAATTCAGTATGCGAGGAAATTGCGAGGAAAAGGCCAAAAAGTATTCATGAAATTATAACCCACGCCTGCAATTTTATATGACTAATACATTTTTTGTGTATCTCCTATTGTACGTTTTGATGAGATGATGCTTCTATATTCATAATTCTTTCATCTTAACAATGAACCTAGTCACGAATCTCATTACCAACCCCAGTGAAAGGCAGACTTATTTAGCCATCATTTCATCACAAAAAAAAAAACACTACAACAACAACAGCCTGAGGAACATAAAAGCAGAAAAGTCACCTTGAGTAACAGTGTGAAGTCGAACCTCACCAGCTTCAACATGACAGGCTGTGAAACAAACAGACAGACTATTAGAGAGTCAGAAAGGCCGATCAATGCATGGACTAAAATGATGGGGGACACTTTTTCTTACGGTTTGACACCCATGCTGAGAGGAAGATACAGATGCAACATGAAGCTATCCTTCATCTGTCCTCTGCGGACGTCAGTGGATGGATGACTCAGGTGGAGATGGGTTTGTTCTGGGGGAAGGTGGATGATGATGATGATGATGATGATGATGATGATGATGATGATGATGATGATGAAGGAATAACCATCTGGATCAAGGACACACATATGTTACTATCGAGTCAAGCATGGAATATTAACCATGTTTCCCAACCTCTTTTGTCTTAGGTATCCCTTAGACCAGTGTTTGTGAAACACGTTCCTGGAGGACCACCAACACTGCATCCTTTGAATGTCTGCTTTGTCTGTCACACTCGTCTTTAGGTCTCTGCTAATGAGCTGATGATGTGAATCAGGTGTGTTTTGTTTAGGAGACAGGGAAATGTGTACAGCTGGTGGTCCTCCGGGAATGTGGTTGAGAAACACTGCCCTAGACCCTATTATAAAGGATAGTTCAAACAAAAATGACCATTTACGCTGCATTTAATCACTATTCATTCATTAATTTTCTTTTCAGCTTAGTCCCTTTTTTAATCCGGGGTCACCACAGCAGAATGAATCGCCAACTTATCCAGCACATGTTTTACGCAGCGGATGCCCTTCCAGCTGCAACCCATCTCTGGGAAACATCCATACACTCTTGCATTCACACACATACACAACAGACAATTTAGCCTACCCAATTCACCTGTACCGCATGTCTTTGGACAGTGGGGGAAACCGGAGCACCTGGAGGAAACCCATGCGAACGCAGGGAGAACATGCAAACTCCACACAGAAACGCCAACTGACCCAGCCGAGGCTCGAACCAGCGACCTTCTTGCTGTGAGGTGACAGCACTACCTACAGCACCACTGCATCACCCTTCACTATTTAACTGATCGAAAATACACAAGTTTCTTTTTTCTGCTGAATCCAAAAGAACATCTTTGGTTGGTAACCAAACAGTCGATTGTAGCCATTAACCTCCAAAAACGATGAATGTCATTGGGCTACATTAACCGTTTTGTTGCCATCCAAATATCTTCTTTTGTGTACAGCAAGAAAGAAACTTATAGAGGTTTTAACAGCTTGAAGGTGTGTAAAAATGCTTTTTTGGGGTAAATTGTCCCTTTAAAGTACTACTTCGTTGACATTAAACATATTTTAGTTTGTAAGTATTATTATAAATAATTAAAACAGTGTGCGAAAAGGACTCACCGAGCAGCTTTTTCCATCTTGAGTCTGTTTATCTTTAACTTTAGTAATATTCGTTTGTTTTGAATGAACCCCCCTCCCCCCCTTCTTGTTTGATGCCCTTGATGGAGAGTAAAGCGAGCATCCGGAGCGACAGCAGCACAATGTGGGTCAGTGCAGCCCAAACACACCTGCTGTAGGGTACAGACATCTCTTCAATGACTGACTCCGGATTACTTTCCTGTTTTCACTTCCAGTTTGCGGCTTGTTCTGGGCGCATGAGGGCTTATCTGAGGTCAAGCCTGTGAGGTGCGCTTCAGGGTTCTCCTTGGCAAGTCCTCGGTGGCCGCTGAATGGAGTGATAGACGAGGCGGGGGAGCGAGGGAGTCAGTGCTGCATCCCGGCCTTCTCTACTTTTTTCCTTTTCCCCCTTTCTCTCTTTTTTTCAATGCAAAAGCGCCTGCTATCTACATCGCTCTTCTTTGACCTCGCTGTGTGAATTCAAACACACACACACACACACACACACACACACGCACACACACACACACACACACACACACACACACACACACACACACCTGCAGTGCTTCAGCAGAATCAGGGTTGTTTTTGCAGGATCATAAACTTGCTTCTTCGTCTGTTTTGCAGTGTGTCGAAGCTAAAATAAGCAAGTGAAGTGGATTATTTCTGCCCCGTCAGCTTTAACAATTGTAAATATTGTGGTTTCTAAACCAAGTAAGTAAAATGTATTTATATAATAGCATTCTCAGACAAGAAGTCACAACGTGCTTTACAGTAAAAGAAAACAGGTTAAAATCCAAATAAAAATACACTAAAAATGCCTGGTTCCACACAGTTCCTTCATGGTGTCCCAACTCAAACTAAGTTAACTTAATCATTTACAAATTTAAGTAGATTGAACATAAAACAATTATGTTGTCCCAAAAAACCCTTAAGAATTGTTGATTCAACTCATTTTAAATAAGTTGTTTGAACAAGCAGCAAAAGTCCTGTTTTGAGTATATCCCAAAAATACCTCAACTAGCCCACCACACCGTTGATTAAAAGCTTGTCTAAAGAGACGTGCCTATAAATGTTTATTTATTTATTTTTTTCATTCAACAGAGCCCAGAGTTCTTGGTGCCACGGTCACCTTTTGTCTTAAGATGTGGGGAATAGCTAAAAGGTCTTGGCCAGAAGAGCTCAAAGACTAGTCACAGGACTGTGCATGGAATAGTTAAACCAAGGCCTTCTGGCTCCTGCCTGTAATTGGTAGACGAAATGATAATGTATAATTTTGTATAATTTCAAGTTTATTATTCTATAAATTTATATATATATATATATATATATATATATATATATATATATATATATATATATATATATATATATATATATATATATAAATAAATAATCATATTTTTGCTTTGATATGTAGATACTTGGATTAGAAACAAGAAGCAAATTCAAATTTTTTTCGCAAAAATCTTATAAATTCCGCTCATTTATTATTCTATAAATGTTTAAATGACAAATATACATAAATAATTAGGGGAGAGCAGGGCCAAAAGTAAGATTTTTCATAAAGACCTAATTTTAAAAGATAATGTTTTAGACTGAATTTTTTTTGCTGTGGTTACCAACTCAAAATCAAAATCAGGTGTTATTTTGTATCAATGTAGCATTTCTTTTGGCTTAGTCCTTTTATTAATCTGGGGTCGCCACAGCGGAATGAACCACCAACTTATGTTTTACGCAGCGGATGCCCTTCCAGCTGCAACCTAACACTGGGAAACACCCATACACTCCAGCATTCACACACATACACTACAGCCAATTTAGCTTATTCAATTCACTTACACCACATATCTTTGGACTGTGGGGAAAACCAGAGCACCCTGAGTAAACCCATGCAAACACGGGGAGAACATGCAAACTCCACACAGAAACGCCAACTGGCCCAGCCGGGGCTCGAACCAGCGACCTTCTTGCTGTGAGGCGACAGTGCTAACCCCTGAGCAACCGTGTCGCCCTCTCTTATGTTTTTTCATTCAAATTTTCCACATTAGATCAGTTAATATAATTTTTTTTACAAATAGACTACTGTGTTGAACAACTTACCCCTGCAACAGACAAATCTTTCACTGACTGTCAGGAAATAAAAGCAGACATGAACCTGTATAGCTATATAGTGTGTGTGTGTGTGTGTGTGTGTGTGTGTGTGTGTGTGTGTGTGTGTGTGTGTGTGTGTGTGTGTGTGTGTGTGTGTGTGTGCGTGTGTTCGCCTTGAGTGTTTGTTTGGTCAAGCATCGGCGCTCTCTCTCTCGTGCCCGCGCAGATCTGCACAGCTGTGACCCACATAGCGGACAGGACAGGTGCTGCTGCTCGGCCGGGCAGGTGGTCATCCTGTGGGTGGAGGAGCTGTCCTGACAGACACACTCACAGATGGCGCAGGAGCTCTGAAGAACAAACTCAAAGTTCATCTGCGGGTCTTTGAGGACACACAGATCTGACGCTCGGAGAGTTGGATGCGGGATGACAGAAAGAGGCTACACGAGGACACAAATACAGATCCGGAGTGTTTACTTGTTTCCTCAACACAGCGACATCAGCGGCAGCAACACCTGCTGGACAAACACTGCAACAACAACAACAGAAGAACAAGAACAAGAAAACCGGCAGTAAAAGAAAAAAAGTGAAAATTGATTTCGTTTAGAGTTTAGACTGTTAAACTGTCATATAAAACGGTTAATTAATGTTTTTGTTGAACCGGGATATTACTCTAAGTCAAATAATGTCGAATTCACAGATTTTTACTACTGACTTATCATCAATGAGGAGAAAAAGGAAAAAATATATCTTTAATGTTATTTGAATTGCCTTATTTAATTCAAGGGCCTTGTTAATTTTTTCAATTAGCCTATAATTTATTATACTGACTCATTGAGAGCGGAGTCGAAAGTAATGTGGGACGAAAGTAACAAAACGATTTCTCGAAGCCCTGACAACAGTTGCTTTCCAGACTATAAGAGCACGTTTAGCATGCAGCCCTTGATGAAGTTGCCAAATATCATGTGATTTCAGGACCGTGTCCCACAGTTAGCTCCCAATTTGTGTTTTTAAGTGTAAAAGGTAAATCAATGTAGCTGTTCATTTTTCCTTATTCCGAGTTGTTTCTCTTTTCATACATCACAGTAATGATCAATCATCGGGTTATTTAGTGCAATAACACATCCTTGAGTTTGCAATGTCTGCGTCTTTCAGTTTTAAATAAATCAGGTTCAAAAGGCAAGAGTTTCTGTGGGGACGAAAGTAACACTGTTATTTATGACTTGACTCACTGCTAATAGAAAGACCTTATTTTTCAGTTCCACAGTAGAGTTTGCAGTGTTTTACTTCAGATGTTTTATAAAATTAATGCATATTGCCAACAGTAATAAATATTCAAAATGTTTTACATTTTGAATTGTTGGGTTGCTTTTGAAACATTTGATAGAGCTGAAATTTAAAATGAAAATGCTGTTTAATTATTTTTTGCAAAAATAAAGGACAAAATATGTTTGCAGTGAACAAGGTCATTGTCATATATATATATATATATATATAATAAAACAAGATTAAGCAGGTAAATCTATCAAATATTGTTGTGTTACTTTTAACCCATCCATGTGTTACTTTCATCCCTGCTTATGGGGTCAAATGTAACAATGTGCAACTTTTGTTTAAAGTGAAGTTATATTGGAGTTGTTCTGCATTAATACAAAATAACACCTGATTTTGATAGACCACTGTTGTGAGTTCGTAACGACAACAAAAATATATTTTTCTGTCTAAAACACTCTCTCTTAAAATTAGGCTTTTATGAAAATGTTACTTTCTTCCCTGCAGCTTCTTCCTTTAAATGTGACTTTAAATGTGTGACCAAACACTTGATGCTGAGACAAAAAATTAATAAGTTAATAGTAATGAAATCACATTAAACTTCATAATTTATCTTTTAAATCTAAACATTTACATTAATCATTAAATATGCAGTTTCTATTGCACATTTTTTCATAAATATGACTCGTATACATACTTAAATGAAATTTAGTGTATAGATTGAGGGAGATTACTGTGTAACTTCTATTTTTACATATGCTAATTATTCATTCATTCATTTTCCTTCGGCTTAGTTCCTTTATTCATCAGGGATTTCCATAGTGGAATGAACCGCCAACTTATCCAGCATGTTTTACACAGTGGATGTCCTTCCAGCTGCAACCCAGTATTGGGAAACACCCACACTTATAGGCTAATTTGATTTTTTTTCCCAAATGATGTTTAACAGAGCAAAGAAATGTTCACAGTATGTCTGATAATATTTTTCTTCTGGAGAAAGTCTTATTTTTAGTTTTATTTTGGCTAGAATAAAAGCAGTTTTAAATTTGTAAAAAATCCATTTTAAGGTCAAGATTATTAGCCCCTTTAAGCTATTTTTTTTTCCCGATTGTCTACAGAACAAACCACTGTTATACAATAACTTGCCTAATTACCCTAACCTGCCTAGTTAACCTAATTAACCTAGTTAAGCCTTTATATGTCCCTTTAAGATGTATAGAAGTGTCCTGAAAAAATATCTAGTAAAATATTATTTACTGTCATCAAGGCAAGATAAAATAAATCAGTTATTAGAAATGAGTTATTAAAAATGTTATGCTCAGAAATGTGTTGGAAAAACCCATTAAAACAGAAATTGGCGGAAAAAAACTGGGGGGCTAATAATAAGGTCACAATTATTATTATTCAGGGGGGGCTAATAATTCTGACTTCAAGTATGTATGTATATATATATATATATATATATATATATATATATATATATATATATATATATAAATTTCATTATACTTACAGTATTACCATCTACCAACATCCAGTCCATTTGAAAAGACACAGAGCTGTCTGCTTCTTATGTCTTCTTATGGAAACATCTCACTAGATTTAATGGTTAATAAAAGTTCAGAAATATAAACTTAACACTGAAACACTAAAGCAACAGATTTAAATCCATTTTCTAAGCTGGTGAAAACACTAGTGTTGTAAAAAAACTGGCACCATATCCAATATAAAAGAACCATACTAACAATTACATAAATAGGCTATAGTAATTGTAAAAACTTACAATTCATTGGATTTACTACATTTTTAAAGGTAAGTGGTTGCAAACAATTTATATGGACTGAATTTAAACAAAGTTGAACTCTACTCAATTGCAGAAACTGCTGATTTACTGGAATTTTCATGCACAACAATCCCTAGGGTTTACAGAGAATGGTCTGAAAAAGAGAAAATATCCAGTGAGCGGCAGTTCAGTGAGCGCAAATGCCTTGTTGATGCCAGAGGTCAGAGAAGAATGGCCAGACTGGTTCCAGCTGATGAAAATTCAACAGTAACTCAAATAACCACTCGTTACAAGCAGGGTCTACTGAAGAGCATCTCTGAACACACATCACGTCTAACCTTGAGACAGATGGGCTACAGCAGCAGAAGACCACACCGGGTGCCACTCCTGTCAGCTAAGAACAGAAAAACTGAGGCTACAATTCCCTCAGGCTCACCAAAATTAGACAATAGAAGATTGGAAAAAAACGTTGCCTTTTCTGATGAGTCTCGATTTCTGCTGCGACATTCGGATGGTAGGGTCAGAATTTGGCATCAACAACATGAAAGCATGGATCCATCCTGCCTTGCATCAACGGTTCAGGCTGCTGGTGGTGGTGTAATGGTGTGGGAAATACTTTCTTGGCACATTTTGGGTCCATTAGTACCAATTGAGCATTGTTGTCAATGCCACAGCCTACCTGAGTATTGTTGCTGACCATGTCCATCCCTTTATGACCACAGTGTACTCATCTTCTGATGGCTACTTCCAGCAAGATAACGCGCCATGTCATAAAGCATGAATCATCTCAGACTGGTTTCTTGAACATGACAATGAGTTCATTGTACTCAAATGGCCTCCACAGTCACCAGAACTCAATCCAATAGAGTACCTTTGGGATGTGGTGGAATGGGAGATTTGCATCATGGATGTGCAGCCCACAAATCTGCAAAACTGTGTAATGCTATCATAGCATACTAGGAATATTTCCAGTACCTTGTTGAATCTATGCCACAAATAATTAAGGCAGTTTTGAAGGCAAAAGGGGGTCTAACCCGGTACTAGTAAGGTGTACCTAATAAAGTGGCCGGTGAGTGTATATATCAGAGGAGGGACATAGAGTCTTGTATTGTGGATCAGTGTGCAGCTAGCGGTGATAATACAGCAGTGTTTCAACATGGAGAGCTAAAGATCAGTCCCGCAGGACAGAGGCTTAATCACTCTCCCTCTCAGACTTCCAGAGGCTCAGAGCGAGTGAGAGAGTGAGAGAGAGGGAAGAGGGAGATGAGGGCGGCAGGGGCCTTGTTAATGCTAAATGTCTGATGTGGCTGAGATTGATCTCACAGCAGGTGTCAAAGGCCTGAAGAGCTGCACACAAACAGGCAAATCTCCATGAGCCACACTCTCCATGACATCACGGAAACAGAAGAGCTCTTATTGGACACCACCAATGCAATAATACATGCATCAATTCTAAATATATCTGAATAATTGTTTATTTATTAAATATACAGTTGAAATCAGAATTATTAGCCCCCCTTTGATTTTTTTTTTCTTTTTTAAATATTTCCCAAATGATGTTTAACAGAGTAAGGAATTTTTCACAGTATTTCCTATTATGTTTTTTTCTTCTAGAGAAAGTTGTATTTGTTTTATTTTGGTTAGAATAAAAGCAGTTTTTAATTTTTTAAAAACCATTTTAAGGACAAAATTATTAGCCCCTTTAAGCTAGATTTTTTTCGATATACAGATCAAACCATCGATATACAATAACTTGCCTAATTACCCTAACCTGCCTAGTAAACCTAATTAACCTAGTTAAGCCTTTAAATGTCACTTTAAGCTGTATAGAAGAAGTGTCTTGAAAAATATCTAGTAAAATATTATGTACTGGCATCATGTCAAAGATAAAATAAATCTGTTATTATGAATGAGTTATTAAAACTATTATGTTTAGAAATGTGTTGAAAAAATCTGCTCTCCGTTAAACAGAAATTAGAAAAAAAAATAAACAGGGGGCTAATAATTCTGACTTCAACTGTATATTATATTATATATATATTATATTATATTTATATTTATATTTATATATATATATATATATATATATATATATATATATATATATATATATATATATATATATATATATATATATATATATATATATATATATATATATATATATATATATATATATATATGTATGTATGTATGTATGTATGTATATATAGATATCCTAAATGAGTACACCTTATTTTACAGATCTCTCTTTTAAGTGAATACTTTCTATATAGTCAAAATAATTTGCCCTCCTGTGATTTTTTTTTTTCTTTTTCATATATTTCCTCAATGACATTTAACAGAGCAAATCATTTTTCACAGTATTTCCTATAATATTTTTTCTTCTGGAGAAACTATTATTTGTTTTATTTTTAAGCTAGAATAAACGTAGTTTTAAATATTTTTAACCCCCTTAGGCAATATTTTTTTTTGATAGTCTACAGAACAAACCATCATTATACAATGACTTGCCTAATTACATAAACTTGCCTAATTAACCTAGCTAAACACTTTAAGCTGAATACTAGAGTCTTGAAAAATATCTAGTAAAATATTATATACTGTCATCATGTCAAAGATAAAATAAATCAGTTATTAGCAATGAGTTATTAAAATTATTATGCTTGGAAATGGGTTAAAAAAATCTTTCTGCTAAACAGAAATGGGAAAATATGAAGCGGGGCTATTCAGGAGGGCTAATAATTCTGACTTCAACTGTAATGTAATATAATAATATATTTATGTATATACACATAAGGTACCAATGTCAATTCATATTCAACAAAAACCTGAATCTAACAGAATAACGTAGATAACTGCCCAACCTAATACGTTATGGGAGAATATTAAATCAAATTTCAATAAAGAGAAAAAAAAAAAAAAACTGAGAGAACTCTAAAATATTAAATTCAGTTGAAAATTTGTAGCTTGTAATTTTACTTACAACACCTCATTTGAATTGAAATGTATTATCTTTCTATTCCTAAAGTTGTTAGATGACCACACTCTTAATTTAATGAATAGAATGGTCTAATAAGTGCGCTTTGTTTTAAATTTGCACCAAATATATTGTCTATATTCACTGAAAAATGTATAAAAATATGCATTTTCTAAAAGGGTGCACTCATTTATGCTCTGCATTTTATATTTACTCACCGGCCATTTTATTAGGTACACCTTACTAGTACTGGGTTGGACCTCCTTTTTCCTTCAGAATTGCCTTAATCCTTCAAGCCATATTTTCAACAAGGTACTGTAAATATTCCTCAGAGAATTTGGTCCATATTGACATGATAGCATCACACAGTTGCTGCAGATTTGTGGGCTGCACATCCATGATGCGAATCTCCTGTTTTACCACAGCCTTAAGGTGCTCTATTGGATTGAGTTCTGGTGACTGTGGGGGCCATTTGAGTACAGTGAACTCATTGTCATGTTCAAGTAACCAGTCTGAGACGATTCACGCTTTATGACATGGTGCGTTACTCCTGCTGGAAGTAGTCATCAGAAGATGGGTACACTGTGGTCATAAAGGAATGGACATGGTGAGCAACAATGCTCAGGTAGGCTGTGGCATTGACACGATGCTCAATTGGTACTAATAGGCTCAAAGTGTGCCAAGAAAAGATCCCCCACACCATTACACCACCTCCAGCAGCCTGAACCACTGATACAAGACAGGATGGATCCATGCTTTCATGTTGTTGTGTTGTTGATGCTAAATTCTGACCATACCATCTGAATGTGGCAGCAGAAATCGAGACTCATCAGACCAGGCAACGTTTTTTCCAATCGTCTATAGTGCAATTTTGGTGAGCCTGTGTGAATTGTAGCCTCAGTTTCCTGTTCCTAGCTGACAGGAGTGACACCCAGTGTGGTGTTTGCTCCTGTAGCTCATCTGTCCTAAGCTCTGACATGTTGTGTGTTCAGAGATGCTCTTCTGCACACCTCAGTTGTAACCAGTGGTTAATTGAGTTACTGTAGCCTTTCTATCAGCTGGAACCAGTTTGGCCATTCTCCTCTGACATCAACAAGGCATTTGCACCAACAGACCTGCCGCTCACTGGATATTTTCTCTTTATCAGACCATTCTCTGTACACCTTAGAGATGGTTGTGCGTGAAAATCTCAGTAGATCAGCAGTTTCTGAAATACTCAGACCAGCCCGTCTGGCACCAACAACCATGCCACGTTCTAAGTCACTTAAATCACCTTTCTTCCTTATTCTGATGCTCGGTTTGAACTTTAGCAGATCATCTTGATCATGTCTACATGCTCAAATGCATTGAGTTGCTGCCATGTGATTGGCTGATTAGAAACTTGCGTTAGAGCAGTTGGACAGGTGTACCTAAAAAAGTGGCCAGTGAGTGCATATAGACAGACACACAAACATCACATTTCGCAGATTATTAAATAGTTCGTTATTAATATATAGATAATGAAAAACAATCGGAGCTTCTAATTTGCTCTAACGTAAAAGCAATATAGTACAGTGTAATATACAGTGTTATTGTCACACTCAGCATGAGGTTATGAAGGCCTTTCCTGCTCTCTCTAATAATACTGCTGTCTCACTGGAAAAGGCAGATATTGATTTATTACACGGGAAGTTCAAGAAAGCCTTTTAATGAACAAAACTACAGCAGAGAGGCTGGAAAATACAAGGAAAGCAGGCAGATCCCTTCATAGCAAATAAATTATAAAAACCCATGTACTCTCCTGAATGAAAATTTCTGTCATAGGTTGAAGCATTCGAATTGATTTGACATATCAAAGGCCTTATGCCTCCTTTAATTAACTACACTGTATAACAATACTGGTTGCCTTAAAAAAAAATTCAGCTGAATCAAATTAACCTAATGAGCCTTCCTTTGAACCTTACACTCACCGGCCACTTTATTAGGTACACTTTACTAGTACCAGGTTGGACCCCCTTTTTCCTTCAGAACTATCTTAATCCTTCATGGCATGGATTCAACAAAGTACTGGAAATATTCCTTAGAGATTTTGGTCCATATTGACAAGATAGAATCACGCAGTTGCTGCAGATTTTTCAGCTGCACATCCATGATGCAAATCTCCCCTTCTACCACATCCCTAAGGTGCTCTATTGGATTGAGTTCTGGTGACTGTGGAGGCCATTTGAGTACAGTGAACTCATTGTCATGTTCAAGTAACCAGTCGGAGATGATTCATGCTTTATGACATGGTGCTTTATCCTGCTGGAAGTAGTCATCAGAAGATGGGTACATTGTGGCCATAAAGGGATGGACATGGTCAGCAACAATACACAGGTAGGTTGCTGCGTTTGTAACGATGCTCAGTTGGTACTAATGGGCCCAAAGTGTGCCAAGAAAATACAATCCAACACCATTACACCATCACCACCAGCCTGAATCGTTGATAGAAGGCAGGATGGATCCATGCTTTCATATTGTTGATACCAAATTCTGATCCTACCCTTCGAATGTGGCAGTAGAATTGGAGACTCATCAGACCAGGCAACATTTTTCCAATCTACTATTGTATAATTTTGGTGAGCCTGTGTGAATTGTAGCCTCAGTTTCCTGTTCATAGCTGACAGGAGTGGCACCTGGTGTAGTCTTCTGCTGCTGTAGCTCATCTGCCTCAAGGTTCGACGTGTTGTGTGTTCAGAGATGCTCTTCTGCATACCTGCCATGTGATTGGCTGATTAGAAATTTGCGTTAACGAGCAGTATATTATTTTAAACAGACTTAAAACAGCTTGTGTAACTTATAAAATAATTTAGAACATGATTAACTTAGTTTAATAAGTTACAATGAACTAAAAACATATGTTGTCATGACTGATCATATAATTGTTTTACAGTGCAACAGTGAATTGCAACTTGATAATTAAAGGTAGTATTGGGGGAGGGAAGCTTGCTTATATTCTAGAGAGAATCTGATTGAACGAACATCTGGAGTGCAAGATGAGTCATCAACATTTTTTACTTTTTCTCTGAAGGTAAAAAACAAAAAACAAAACACTAGATTTGTGTGTTTGTGCACAAATAGTTCGTTCTGACAACTCTTAATAATCCACAAGCATACTAGCGACCTTTATATCTCCTTAACACTATGAAACACTGGAACACACATCGCATCAGTGTGTGTCAGAAATTAAGCAATACAGACATGACAACAAACACTTCTGAAGCTTATGCACCGGAGCAGATATCGCTTTTAATCAGGTCTATGATGGAGAGAGAGAGAACGAATGAGGAAACAGGACTATGAGATTGTTGAGAGACTGCAACTGCTGGCCTATAATCTTCTGCCACTTAAAATGTTACATGTGCATTGGTAGGTTATTGTTAATTAAAAAAAATATGTAATGGAATACTTGATTTTGATTGTTCTGTTGTGACATTCATGGGTGTATAAACGTCCATCGTCGATAGTAACACTGAATAACATACATCATCCAGGTATTGGAGACTTTTCTCATACAAACACAGCTGCAGCCATCTTGTGTCTTTTGTTATCAATGTTTGAAAATAAAATCAAAAGCTTCAGTGTTAAAAATACTATAACGCATTCAAGGTGTTTTGTGCACTGTAGTGGATTAAAAAAAATGTAATCTGAAAACTGAAAATAAGATCAATAACTTGTATTTTTGTATACAAAACATTAAAAATTAAGATGTTTTTTGCTGTTTGTTCAAATTACTTACTAAAAATAAGCTGAAATGACAATTCTTGAGATTATTTTGAGGACCACTTAATTGTTTTATGTTCAATCCACTTAAATTTGTTAAATGATCTTTGTTTGGACAACATGTTTGAATTGAGTGGAAGCCTGTATTTCTTATTACAGTGTAATAAGTGGTATCACTGTACCATGCCGCTAAAATGTTTGTATAAATCATTTTAATGTGGTCATGTCACTGGCCCATGAACATTTCCTGCTTGTTATCAAACTTTCATGACTGTAACAAAAGGCAATTCAATTATAACTTCATGTTAAAACAGCCATCATAAGATCATTTATCAATATGTGGCTCTTTTTGGATTCTCAGAAGCTATAGAAATTAAAAATGTAAAACGAAGTACGTTGGGACCAGTGTTTTTGTTTACATCCCTCAAAATAGTCTATAACTTTACAATTTTAAGGATAAAAGCCCCTTGTGTCTCTTTAAATGCAAATTAGCTGCTTTTCTCCACCCCTTTCCAGAAGAGGGTGGTGGGTTTACAGCTAACAGACTCCAACAACATTGTTTGAACAAGTTTAACCGCTGATATATGGGTTTAATTTCAGTAGCAGATAACAAATAAGCAACAAATCAGTACAGAGAAAAACTAGACTTTGTACTGTCAATTTCCAGACGATTTTTCTGTTCAAATAGCTTAAACACATTTAAAAAAAGAATATAAACCATTAATGGATTAGTTTAAAACTTCATTTATTCCATTGATGGCTGATTTTCAGTAATACATTATTAATTCTAATAATGTTTATTATTCATTAAATATAATCGAAAATAGTTTTCTTAAAAAATAATTCCACAAAAGTTAAAATTAACATTTATTTGAAATATAATCTTAAAACATTTTTAACAAAAGGTCTATATAGACATTGGCAAAAAATTTAATGCAGTACTGCTTTATCATTTTACTTCAAAATAAACTTACAGAGCCCAGACTATTGCACAGTAGAGCAGGTGGTGTTTAACAGTGTAATATTCATTATGCAAAAAAAAAAAAAAAAAAACCGCACTTGCTCTATTGACCTTATTATTCAATCAATGCTGAAGTGCGCTCGTTTATGCGCTCGTTTTAGAATTTCCAATTCAGCTGCCTATAGGAGAAATGACTAAGAATGATAAACGGTAGAAACTCTACAAACAAGTGTGTTCATGACTATACAGACAAAGCAGAATAATATAATAAGAAAATATTAGTTTGCAACATTAAGCAGCATAAGGAGCTGTTTTTAAATATCTGAAAATGAATTTAAGTGAATAAGACCTTAAGTCTCCAGCCAAAACGACTGAAATGACTGCGCCCGCTCATAATGAAAAATAAGGTCAATAGACTCTCTTAAAGTGAACAACCACACCTTTAATGCAAGCGTCACATCACATCACTTCCCCTGAAGTCCGGCTCATTCGCTTACATAACGCAGCTTAAGGTTAATTTTAGAAAAGTCTGACGCTCTAGACATGGCCTGTGCTTTGAGCTGAGATTAAGATCAGAGATCAGTGCACAAAAGTCATTTCTTACAAAAACAAATATATCAAAATTAGGCCAGGGGTCCGTTCTTCATGCCCTGCTTAAATGATCCAAGATGATTTGGCAGATCCTGAATCTTTTAATCTTGATAACTGATCTCTGGCTTATTTGGTTCTTCAAACAAGTTCGTGAATTAGATTAAAATGTCTGCATGAACTGCTCTAACATTGCTGCGTGTTGTGAAGGACTGATCTTATCAGCAATGCAACGATTGGCTGACGGCACAGCAGCGTAATGACATCATGTAATTAATATTCAATTATCCATGTCAGCAAAATCATATACCATCCTGTTTGTTAAATAAGATACGCAATAACTTTCCACATTTGTTGTGGGCTGCAGGCTTTACACTTTCATGTGTCAAGAGTATTTAGCCATTCATTTAGTTTTACTTTTAGACGGGATTTTAGTAGGCCTACTCAAGTTACTAAATAAAGAGCTGTTTATATTAATTTTGTATAAAAAAAAAACATTTAAATATTGGTAAAGGTGTCTGCAAGTTGTTGTGTAATCAGGATATTTAAATAAACGAAAAAAAAAACAACTCCCCTTTCAAAGACCACCAATCACTTCACTGAGCAACAGTCATGGCATAACATCCATATCTCGGCAGGGTCCGTCATGTTTTGTGTCCCCTAGAAACATTTCCGTTGTGTTACGTGGATATTTGCAAGTGTTGTGACCAATTTACTGCACGCTTCTTCACTTGTTTGTGTTGACCAATTTGCAAAACATGTGCTGTCAAATCGATGAAGATCGTTTCTTTTTTTGCTGGTGTCTTTTATAATTGCTTGTGCTTTCTTAAATTGCAGCGTGTTAAGCTTTCTCTGCTACAGTAAAAAAAATCCAAATGTTCTCTTTAAACCTCTTGGAAAGAGAAAACCCCTGTGACAGAGTTTATCTACTTTTCTTTTGGAGTGTAGATTGCATAAGTTTTATTTATTATTTTTTTAAAACTTCTATTTTATATAAATTTAAAATTATCATATAATTCATTTATATATTATATCATTTTTTTACTATTTTACTATTTTCCCCAGTGTATACAGTTTAAAGGTTATTATTGTAGAAAAAATATCAACATTCGTACATACTTTCAGTATATTCAGTTTTGCTTGAAATGGCCCGATCTAAAATCCCATTTATATGAAATAAGCCTGCTCCTGAGCAAGTTTGAGCTACCAGACCAACATCTCTCGGATGAGTTTTGAAGAACGAAATGATCTTAGATCATGCCAATTCATCAATAACCAAATCCAGCTAATCGAGTAATCCACATTCGAACAACTGACCTCAGGACGGTAAATTAAGTACTAAAAACTATTTTTGAATGTTGTTTGAGTGCAAAGAGCACAAGCCAGTTTATATAAGACTTGATGCTGCTCTGAACTTATTTTTATCAATGTGAATTGGTCCAGCAACTTCTAACATTACGCTATTTCTTGAAAGGGACTTTGGAGTCGAACAATGAATAGATATAGGCATTTATTTGCAGTCAGTAGGCATAGATGAAACAAGAAGACAACTCTGAAAGACATTAAGGAGTCTATGGCCCTTAAAAACACATATGGGTTAGAGACAAACACTAAAAAAAGAAAACCTCAAAGGCCGATCCCTCAGTTCTAAAGAGAACCTCACCAGAACGCACCTCTAAACACACACACCCACAATCTCTCTATATAAAAGAGCTCCGCAATCTCGGATAGAGATATAATTCAGAAAAGACCAAGTAAAAGATTTAATTCTTCAACTCTCCCAAACATCATGTGCAGTTCACTTAAAGATTCAACAAAGCACGCTAGCTTGACATCCTTTTTAAAATGTGATTTTTAATTCTGTACATGTAATAAATGTGATGACAAGGTAATTAGTGTTGATTGCTTTTAAGGTCACAATCCCGCATGTGCTTGACGTCACTCGTTTGAAAAAAAAAAAATGGTTAGAAAGGGTCAGTTTCTAAATGAGTCCCGCACTTCACTTATTCAGCACAGGCTTCCATTGCACAAAGATGAATAATACTCCAGAGCAGAATAAAAAAATGCACCTGCTCCAGAACCACAAACCTTCAGATTCAGATCATAATATGAAATCATAACTGATACATAACCAAGCACATACAGGTTACTAACAGACCGTACAGTAAAGAACCAAACAAAAACTTAAAAAGGGAAACTCAATGAATGCCAGCGCGATTCTGTAATATATGCCCAATTACTAAAGGATCTTGACAGAACTCCCTGTAGAAATCCATATTCCTCATCAGGGCCCAAAAATGACACCAACGTACCAGTTTTAAGCATATTAGTTTCTTATGCAGAATGAGGGAGACGGAGGAGAAATAAGAGAGATAATATTCCTCCCAGGCTCTTGGACAGCTTTCCCTCTGTTTGTTTAAAGATAAGTCGATGCATAGAATTTTTATATTGAATGTGTTCTCAGAGTAAAAGACATTTCCAATGATTAACAGCACACTTCAAGCTCCCACAGAGTCCGCTAGGTTTTTCGCACACATTAAAAAGGTGAAGATGACAACAGCTGGACTTGATCAACAGAATAACAGACGCAAAAGGAGAGAGCATCAATAAGGCCAAGGTTGAGAGAGAGAGAGAGAGAGAGAGAGAGAGAGAGAGAGAGAGAGAGAGAGAGAGAGAGAGAGAGAAATCAAACAGGAAACTAAAGTTAAGCAGAAAGAAATACAAATAACTGGACATGAATATATTTTGTTCTAAAACATCTTTCCATTCACACGGGAATAAAGATAAGGGACTTCATTTCACTGTATTCAGAGCAGTTCTAGATGTATCTTCAATGCTAGATTAGATAATGGTCATCTAAAGACCATTAATCAGTGCTAGTGTTTCTCACAGAACACCCAGTACAATCAACATCGACGTTCACAGTCAAACACACTCTAAAACCCGCTAGCTGTTCATTTCATAAAGCGGTTTAAGCCCTAATTGTGGTTTCACATCCTGATCCCAGATCAGCTGTAGACCAGTAATAACAGCACATCTCAATCTCTTTCACACACACACAGTCTCACCAGCCTGCCATCAAACGAGAGGAGGAGAAGGTCTGGTCAAAACTCCCACCACTAAAAACCAAAAGAACAGCGTGATCTGACGGAGCAACATTATTTCCGTTACGAGGTGGCGTCATCCTCAAGAGTCACGGCGGATGAGATTATATTTGAGGAAGAGAAGATGATGGGCAAAGGGGGTTTTGTTTATTATGTTAAATAAAAAGTTAAAGCGCTTCTGAGTACAGAGCCGAGGAGGAGGAGGAGAGAGGGGACCTGACACTCAGCTCAGGAGCTGACGAATCTCCTTGTGCATGTGACACAGGAAGTCCACATAAGAGGCTCCGCCATTGTTGCTCTTATCCTCCACCAGGAAGTGCTTGAAGATCAGCTCCAGCTTGTCTTCCTGCTTCACCACCATGAGCTGAAAGACAACAAGAAGGTCAATTTAATCATTCTTGGGTTTGTAAATTAGTGGAATGGAGGTGAATGAGTTGAGTTGTGAGCTAAATGTCAAAAAGTTACATTCTGAATTTAAATAAGAAATAATTAACAGCAGACATGTAATAAAATCAAAGTTATTCATTTACTTTTTTCAGAATTCAGGCATCATTGACAGTAGTGCATTTTCACTAAAATACGCATAATGTTTTTGTACAAATGTGCCTGGCATCCACACTATTTCAGCATCTTTCAATCCACCAAAATAGAGCATTTGAAAATGCTAATGACTACGGGTGTGACGAGACGCTTACTCCACGAGATAAACGAGATTGGGTTCACGAGAACGAGACAAGATTTTTACAGTATTTATAAGTTTTCAATGATGAAATACATGAATGGAAATTATTTTATTCAACTGAAAATTAAATCAAATTGCAAAACTATTAAATTATAATTAATGTTATTTTACTTCTATTTTAATTAATGTAGTAATTGACATGCAATGGACTTCTATTTTAATTAATGCAGTATAAGACATGCAATCACTGCAAAATATTTGCTGATATACGAGTGGAAAATAGATTTAAATCACAAAATTTTTAATTTAGGTGCTTTTTTAATTCAGCTAGTAATGAAAGTCATTTTATATTTATTTTTAATGAATTGTGTCATAAAGGACATTCAAACACTGCTAAATATTTAGCTATAAACTCTACTGACTGGCTTCTTCCCTGTACAATTTCACATGAGAATTGAACTCCTTTCCACAAACTGAACTTTTTTTAAAAACTGTGTGTAATCATGTCATTTTGGGTTTTTTAATTTTTCCAACAGTTTTATTTTCATTCAGCAACAGTGTACTTTATAACCTCATTTATATCACCCTGGCTACATTGCTTCACTTTCTTACCAATAAAATCAAAACATGATATAAGGAACTGTCTATTTTCATTTTGATATTAGCTACTTAACAGACACCAAAAATGTTGAGGCGTCATGTAGCTGCATATTTAAATGACCGTCATCTTCACTGTATGCATATTTATAACAAAACAGAGCCTATGACATTATTGCCTCCTTTAATTTTCTTTGAAAATATGAAACATACCCTGTCTTTTACGGAATATCAGTTTTAATAAATCAATAATGGCCATTATAAAAGCATAACATACAATAAGTTTATACATTATAGGAAATAAATGCAAGCAATCAGTCAAATGTGCAGAATCAGTGTATGCGGTTACATTAATTAATATATTAACCTATCTATGCACTATATTAACCTATCTAAGCCAAAACATGTTACCTGAGAACAAGTAATAAATTCAAAAGACCAAAGTAGTGGAATATGTCGTCAGATATAGACAACAAGATTAATTAAACATCACTTAACAAATGTAGTGAGATTAGATCCAGCGGTAGATTCATAATAAACTGTCCGGCGTGAGCTGCTCTCATATGGGTAGACGTGCTCAAAGCACCTGCTGATTGCCTGGAGCTCAGAGGTGCACATACGCTGCGGTGGATGCCAGAGTGTGTCTGTGTGTGTCTGTGTGTGCGCGCGTGCGTGCATGAGTGCGTGCGTGTGGTCACATGATGTGCGTTTTCAGCGTTATAGTGTGGATGGGGAGCTTTTCAAAAACGCTAGATGAAACACCAGTGTGGACATGAATTGTTTTCATTCTAAAACGCCTTCTTAAAACTTATATGTATTAGTGTAAATGGGGCCTAAATTTCTTCTCGATTGCTATTTTTCATCTAAATGACAACTGAAAACTTTTATTTTGATCATTTATTTACGTGATCCTTCCACTTAAATCACAGATTGAACATTAATCTGGACTGAGAACAACTTCCTGTTTTCTATATCCTGATGATGTACATAAATACTGGGTTATCGTTCTTGACTTTACATTGCTAAAGTTTGCATCATTTTGCTACCAATAAAATCATTGCACTAAAGAGTAAAAAAGGAACCCAAGCAAACAACATTTTCATTTCTGCAAAAGCGTAATATCAAGCCCTGTGACGTATTTACCTTCATGTATCGTGAGCGCTGTGCCCTGATGGACTCGATAATCTCCTTCAGTCTCTTTGAAAAAGGATTATCCAAAGCCGGCAGAGAGGTCTAAACCAGCAAAACACACACACACACAAAAATTGCCAATGTGCGCATAATATTTAAAAAATATACAGCATGCAAAACTAGTTCAAGAGTCCTGGGTTAAATGAATCAAGTCTAATCTGGGCTCACAAGCGATACTCTGTTTGGTTTTACATTAATACACAATTCATGCTTAATAATATGTGATTTACATAAACATATCATTCATAAGGGGTCGTACCATACTGGGGTCTATCTGACTGAAGGCAGGTGTGCCAAATATGTTCTGAAGCAGTTCCTGTTGGGCATTGACCCCGACCCAAACGAAAATGTTCAGTCCGTTCTCTAACAGATAGACTCCTCCTCTGGACAGTCTCTCCTCTGAGTCTCTGACAGCCACAGGCAGACACGTGCTCTCCGCATCCAACTTTTGCTGCAGGGAAACAGTGGAAATACCGTAACCACAACAGCTCCATTACAATATCAACTGTGGTGATTTTATTGTGTTTGTCTCTCACCAGCGGAAGCAGCCGAGGGTAGAAGAACACATGGCTCTCTGCCACATCCATAGCACTGACCAGCTGTCTCAAGTAGGCACGGTCATCCAGGGAGACGTCCGCCCCGGGCTGCAGAACGTCACTCTTCAACACGCAGTTCAGATACACTGGCAGCAGCTTCATACATTCTGGCAAAATCAACTGCACACAGACAAGAAAATGATACAAGATTGCATTTTTAGAGATTATGTCCTAAGAGAAATATATATATATATATATATATATATATATATATATATATATATATATATATATATATATATATATATATATATATATATATATATATAAAATTCAAGTGCTATTCTAATGATTCATAACAACTAGTTTTATCATGCTTCTATAATTCACATCTAACCGGTAGCCATTTACATCCATAGTATTTTTTTTCTACTAAGCCTGTCTCTAAGCCTCCCATTTCCAACATTCTTTAAACTATGGAAATACAGTATTGAACATGTCACCATTTTTCTCAGAAAATTGAATTTTTCACCATATGTTGGAAACAACCAAAGAAACCCATATATGCAATGAAAACAATGTTAATTATTTTACTAATTAAGTTATGTGTAATAAAAACAAATGACACAGGGAAAAAGTATTGAGCACATGAAGAAAGGGAGGTGTAGAAAGGCAGTGAAAGCCCAGACAGCATAAATCTCTCAGTAGTTCTTCAGCAACCCTCTGCACTTCATCTTTGTAAATTAATAATAGCTGCTTGAGTCCAACATCTACATTATCAGGATGATGAAGATGAAATCAGGGTGGACATTTCAGCAAGACAATGATCCAAAACACAGCCAAGCAAACTATCAAATGTTTCGAGAGAAAGCAAATCAAATGTAGAATGGCCCAGCCAATCACCTGACTCGAATTCAATAGAAAAAACAAAATAAAGATCAGATTTGATAGACGAGACCTACAGAACCATCAAGATTTTTACACTTTGCTCAGGTGTGAGTTTTTCCACAGACTTCAACAATGCATGTGACTTCATTCTCCATATGAGAGGCGTCTTTAAGCTGCCGTCCCCAAAAAAGCCTTTTATATAAAGTATTAAATATGTTTCAGTAGTTCAGTGCTTTCTCCTTGTGTGATTCCATTGTTATAACACATAACTCATTTTTCTGATTTTTTAGTTTTGTTTTATTTTTGTTTGTATTGTTTGGGTTTACCAAAATCTGGTTCAATTCCACGTCAACAGCTCCTTTAGAATATCCTCCCCCCCACCCCCAAAAAACATGACGTGTTGAATACTTTCCCCTCACACTGTGTACTTAGTTCATCCGAAAATGTATTTATTTTTTCAATTTTTTTTACCCTCAAGTAGTTCCAAACCTGTTTTTTTCCCCTACTTTTGAACACAAAGAAAAACTATTCTATGAAAAAAATGGCAAATACTTTTTTGGGGGTGAACCAAGTATAGTTTTAAAATGAGTGCATTCAATTATATTTTAATGCTACATGGCTCATTTCTCATTTACTCCAGCAATTATAAAAAATAAAAATAAAAAATGAATAGACTCATCAGATTCAATGTAAAATGATGTAACAATTTGAAAATAGCTCTTGTAAAAATGTATCCCTCAAAAGTTGTTTCAAAACAAATGATGGTTTTTGTGTGTGGGTTATGACAGTAGGATTCCAATATTTACCTGCCCTGCTGAAGATGGACTGGCACAGTTCTTTCGGTAACAGGCCAAGATCTGTGCACACTGATTCACCAGGCTATCACGTACATTCTTTGTAGGACTGCTGAGTACACTTCGATATGCTGGAAACACATCAACTTAGTCAAATCACATTGATCAAAAAAACATTTCAAATGTCCTATACTGTGACAAACAAGTCAAATTTGTAATAATGCCATAAAGAATCTCAAACGGTATGTGTTGATTATTATGACATCAATTAAATATTAGGGCTGGACGATTTGGCCCAAAATCAAAATCTCAATTAACTGAACAGTTTAACTATTTCGATTAATGAATGATTACTTTACTTATTTATTATTTCTATGCCCTCACAGTTCAATGACAGGTTTTGTACAGTAAATATGCTCACATATTACAAGTGAGAGATTTTTGAATGAAGCGTGCATGGCTTGATTTTAAAACAATTGAAGGAAACACAATATCTACTATCTCTGATTATTTATTGAACATCAACGTTTGAACAGCTGAAATTTAAACACACGTTGCCTAAAATAAAAAAAGTGAAAATAAATAATGTTTTTCATATTAAAAGTAGAAAATAAGCAGTATCTTTTCTAAATAAAATAACTCTTGTATATTTTGTAAATAATATTTTAAACAGTGCATTCTAGCATCTTCTGGAAACAAATATTTTAATGTAAATAATAATTTTAATGTAATGGAAAATATGCCGTCTCAAGGCATCTCTGACGCAGCTTCCAGTCATGGTCGCTCCAGTCAAATCAGCGTTCATTAGACTGCGCAAACGCTGTACTGGACCATCTACGTGCGCTTGACGCAGAAGTATAAACAGAGCGGGGTCATGTGACTCCACATGCAATAAGTAATCTAAAAATAAATAAATAAATCGACCTGCGAAAAACTAGAGTGATTATAGATTCTTAATGTCGATTTCGGTTACTTTTCGATTAATCACCCAGGCTCATCAAATATATATATATTTTTAATTACAACCTTTTTAAAAATCGCGCAACTAGAAAGAGATGGGAGAAAAAAAAAAGACAACTAAATTAAAAAATGTTATTGGAGTAACCGATCATGCCCATAGAGAAAAGGTGTTGATCCAATTGGTGTGTGTGGTTTCACTCACCATATTTGACAAAGAAGTTGATGATGGTGTCAGTCTCACAGTTCCTGTACAGGTCTGCCAGCTGAGAGCAGCAGTTGACTGCCATGTTATGGACCCGTAGCCGTCGCTGGCCACTGCAGCTGGTGTACAGAACAGCACACTGAAACGAGAGATACACAGTACAGGGAAAAAAGGTGAGCACAGCTTAGATCATTAAATGTTGAGGGGACTGAATTCAGTGTAGCTGACGCTTCACATGTGTGTGTAAGAGTAGACACAGACCTGCATGAGAGCTCCAGTCTCCTCGCTGAGCTTGTCGTCATGTCTGAACTCTACAGTGACGGTTTTGTCACAGTCTAGTCCTGCCAGCTCTACATCTGTGGTGTTGCTCATGTAAAAGGAGCCGAAGAAGTCTGTTGCCCGGATCCCTGCCATAGCACCACAGAGAAGTTAAACTCACACTAAACCATTATAAAACAATGACTGTACCTCTTTGAAAGTGGTCTACAACTAAGAAATTATTACTAATTTATAAAAAATATATATAAATCACACATGCACATATATTATACACGTGTGTGTGTGTGTGTGTGTGTGTGTGTGTGTGTGTGTGTGTGTGTGTGTGTGTGTGTGTGTGAAATACATTGAATGTACGTCATTCGTTGTGTATATATATATATATATATATATATATATATATATATATATATATATATATATATATATATATATATATATATACATACATACATACATACATACATACATACATACATACACACACACACAACGAATGACGTACATTCAATGTATTTTCGTTAACTAACATGAACAAATACTGTGATCAATGTATTGTTCATTGAGGGTTCATGTTTGTAATTCCATTAACTACAATTATATAACATAACCTTATTGTAAAGTGTTACCAGAATTACTTCTTAAAAGGTCATTCAAGACAAAGAAAGACCATGAAGCAATAGCTGTTGAAAATTCTGCTTCATCACCAAGAAAGGACATTTTGAATGGTGTAAATGGGATCAAAAAAGTAAAGCATTTGCAACTCGAAAGCTGCATCTTTCGAAGGACACATTCAAAGGCCGACTGAGTCACACTGACATGATGAAGGCTGCCCCAATTTGAAGTCTCCTTCAAACATAGCCTCCAGATGCATCCTTTGATTCCCAGGCAATGAAAGACACAACAGATGGATCCTTCTCAGCCCAGACTATTACAAGATTCATTGCATGCTGGTGACAATGGAACATGAGCCATTATGGTTTAATTGTGTTCTGTTTTAGCTTGATTGAAAATCAAAAGGTAACAAATAAAATATATTTCATGAACTGACAAATTGTGCTAAGATTTGACAGATATTTTATATTTTATATGTACATAAATGGCACCGGTGAACATATTTAAACAGGATGTGAACTTTTGTATTATTGTTTTGTTTTGAGGTCGGCTATTTTACCCCTTTTTCAAGATTTAAGATAAGCCTTTTGTGTCTCCAGAATGTGTCAAAGTTTCAGCTCAAAATACCAATAAGATCATTTATTATACCTTTGTGTTTATTGGAAATTTGAGCTGTTTTGACTTTGCAGCTGTTCTTGTTGCCTGTGCCATTAATGCAAATGAGCGGTTTCTCCCCGCCCACTTTTCCCATGTGCCTGTCAGAGCCAAAGAGATCGCTCACTATTGCTCTGATTGGTGTAGCTTGTCCTGCTGTGTCTCCCACATAAGCAGCACAGTGACAGACAAGAATAAAGCTGATCTCCCTTACTACATTAAGAACTTTCCCAACAGTTATTTGATGTATTTGTTGTGGAGTTAATTAAAGCCCTTTTTACAACAACGATTAATTGATAATACACGTTACTATTCACTGCTGTATGGATATCTGTTTTGTTAAATGTACAAAATAACCCTGATTTAAGTCCATGAACCAGGATTGAGAATTCTTATAGTTGTAGGCTACTGACATGCAGCTGTGGTTAAGCATTACTTAGTGATTTTATTGTCTTTATTACTAACATGCACTGTTTTAGAAATGTTAAAACTTGTAAAACTCATTCTTGAGGTGCTGTGGATCATAGAGAGCTGAACAGATCGTTTAATCCCGGTTACTTTGTGCTCGTCTTGTGAATATGATTATACACGTTACTATGGAGACATGTTACTATGCTGCTGTCAAATTTAGTGGGCAGGGAACTGCACTCCTACGCAACGCTGTCGTGGGCCTCAAAATGGGAGAGATTTGGATCCTATTTTTACCAAAAAGAAAAAAAAAAAAGACTTGTGTTTATATTATATTCATCTTCAGAAGAAATAAGAAAATTAAGAAAATTAAGAGTATTTCCTTAAAACAAGCAAAATGATCTGCCATTAGGGGAAGAAAAAAATAATGTTTTGACTTTTGAAATGTAGATATATGGACTAGAAACCAGGCAAAAACTAAAGTAAGAAAAACTTTTTTCATATAGACCTTTTTCTTAGAACGCAAAATTACGCATTATATTTTGCGTGTACATGCAGGGAGAATGCTAAGAACTTCCAGTCAGCAGTTGATGTGTGTAAACAGTCACATTCTGACAGCTTTGAAATTATAGTTTTACTCCATTTTACTTGCTTTTAATGTCTTTGAACTAATACTGTTGTTGATCAGCACCACCTCCTGGACTGATTATTTAAAAAAGAATTGCGATCGAATAGGATGGATCACAACTGCTGCGAGTCATTTTCCCTTACCTCCAGACTGCATCTTTGTGCGGTTGTAATGAAGCCTCACCATCGCTTAAGTCAACAGTTTCTGTCTTTTTTCAAATATATAACCAACCTAAACAAATGTAATTCACCAAAATGTTTGACACACACGTCTTGTCCCACTGACAGATTGATTGAAAGACTGGCACAAAGTAAAAATAAAGAGGCGTTTTGAAATGACAGAAAAAACACATACCGTGGTAAATACTACACACAAACAAAATGAAACCTAAACTGCTCTCTATTAGAATCAACATGCAGAACAGCCAGCAGAGTATCAGTAACCCACGTTTATTGGTCACTTTTGTAAATTGCATGACTTACATACCGAAGTTTCATGAAAGTAATCTGGTTTGCTCTATAATGCAGTGGTGTGTGTGTGTGTGTGCGTGTGTGTGTGAAATTGAAGAGCCACTGAGCTAACAGCTGACAGGTCGGGAACACACACACGCACACTGTATTTCTGATGGCAGACACGTGAACTAGGAGAGCGTTTTTCTTTCGCGCTTGAACCACATCTGACAGATCAACGGCTTTAATACACCTTTCAAAGTTGTGCGTCACAAAAATATTCTCTTGAAATACTCATACTGTCACAGGACTTAAAAACACACGCAAATGATAACCTTCACTCTACTATGGTTAAACTTAGCAGTGATTCTACAAACCACATGTGTTCTGAAGCTCCTGGTCAATAATTCAGTCTCAACACTGCATATATTGCGATGTGACTATTGTTTATACGCACATTGCGATACCTATAATGAAATGATTTATTGTATAGCTCTAATATGCACAAATATAACATTGTAAAGCATCCTGTAAATATACTAATTAAAAAAAAAAATTTGTGAGGAGTGTACTCATATACGCTGAGCCCTTTCCATGTAGCCCTATGTATTCACCTGTGCTGGTGCGGACCCTCATCACCGCATCAAAACCCATCTGCTTTTGCACATCTCGCCTCAAATCATTAAGGAAACGCTCCTGGTCAGACGAAGCCTAAAAAAGAAGAGAAAAAAAGTGTTTATTAAAAGTGTCAATTTATTAGATTTTTTGTTGTTTATCTGCTCTTGTATGGTTATGGTGACTGAGACGCAGTTCTTCTTTTACCTGGAAGTAGGTGTACTTATAGATGGAGCCGCCTGTTGAAGTGGGCACTACCCCTAACGTTGCTACATCAACATATTGGTTGGGAAAAAGGAAAAGGTCCACACAGCAACCCTGTGCCACACAATCCTTGGCTAAGGTGTTGTAAAAACTAACTTGCGGCTGGAACAATGACTGCAAAAGAAACAGAGGTCAACTTCAGGAGGTGTGGTTCTTTAAACCTACCCAATAACCAGCACATTAAAAAGCTTCCTGTGGTGATGTTTCTGTAATTCTCCATGTCTGATAATGTATTTTCAGTGCATCACTATTGGTTCCAGATTGAGTCTTTCAGATACAAACACAATAAGCGTGAATGCTTTTTAGAGAAAAGGTCTGAGTACCTTTTCTTTATCAGTGCCCACTAGTTTCTTGTCCTCCCTATTCTTCAGCTTGCCTGGAGCCTCAGCAATGGGAAGAGATGAGTGGAAAATAAAGAGTTTACCAGCACAGTCTGCGGCCTAGATGACAAAGCAGAAACCTAATTATTACTGAATGATTCTACTCACAGTGGACATGAAAAACATTTGAGCCATAATAAATAAAACGCTTCTGCATTAAAAGTATAACTGCATCATTTTGACTAACAATAAGCCAATTAACATTCACATGACAATGTACTTTCGCTGTGAACAGTGAATCTTGTAGTGATGCAATAAGATCAAATACCTTAAGTGCTTCCAGCCCAGCCTGAATGACAGGTCCAAACACAGTCTCAGTTTCCCGTGTGTCTGCAAACATTTCAGGAATCTGATCCAACAAGCTAGGAAGAAAAAAATGTTTTCATAAATAATGCTGATGGTCCAAAAAAACCTATTTGTGCATTTATATACACCCACCGGCCACTTTATTAGGTACACCTGTCCAACTGCTCGTTAACGGAAATTTCTAATTAACCAATCACATGGCAGCAATTCAATGCAGACAAGGTCAAGACAAACTTCTGCAGTTCAAACAGAGCATCAGAAAAAGGAAGAAAGGTGATTTAAGTCACTTTGAACGTGGCATGGTTGTTGTTGCTAGTCTGACTGGTCTGGAGTATTTTAGAAACTGCTGATCAACTGGGATTTTCACGCTCAATCATCTCTAGGGTTTACAGAGAATGGTCTGAAAAAGAGAAATACCCAGTGAGTGGCAGTTCTGTGGGCACAAATGCCTTGATGATGCCAGAGGAAAATGGCCAGACTGGTTCAAGCTGATAGAAAGACAACAGTAACTTAAATGACCACTCGTTACAACCGAGTTTTGAAGAAGAGCATCTCTGAAGACAAAACACGTCAAACCTTGAGGAGGATGGGCTATAGCCACGGGTGCCACTCTTGTCAGCTAAGAACAGGAAATTATGGCTACAATTCGCACAGACTCACCAAAATTGGACAATAAAAGATTGGAAAAACGTTGCCTGGTCTTATGAGTCTTGATTTCTGCTGCGACATTCGGATGGTAGGGTCAGAATTTGGCATCAAAATCATGAAAGCATTGGTCCATCCTGCCTTGTCTCAACGGTTCAGGCTGCTGCTGCTGCTGTAATGGTGTGGAAATATTTTCTTTGCACACTTTGGGTCCATTAGTACCAATTGAGCATCGTGTCAACGCCACAGCCTACCTGAGTATTGTTGCTGACCATGTCCATCCCTTTATGTCCACACTGTACCCATCTTCTGATAGCTAGTTACAGCAGAATAACGCACCATGTCATAAAGCGCGAATCATCTCAGACAGGTTTCTTGAACATGACAATGAGTTCACTGTACTCAAATGGCCTCCACAGTCACCAGATCTCAATCCAATAGAGCACCTTTGAGATGTGGTGGAACGGGAGAGATCATGAACATGCAGCCGACAAATCTGCAGCAACTGCGTGATGCTTTCATGCCAATATGGACCAAAATCTCTGAGAAATATTTCCAGAACCTTGTTGAATCTATGCCACGAAGGATTAAGACAGTTCTGAAGACAAAACGGGGTCCAACCTAATAAAGTGACCGTGAGTGCATATATAAAATAGTCATCTTAAATAGCAATCATGTCACAATACCAATGTTTTATTGCATTTTTTTAATCAAATAAAAATTTTGAAAAAATAAACTATTCCATACCCTACCTCTCAATAACCACTCTGGACTCTGAGACATTGACCAGAAATCCATCCAGTAAGGGCACAAACATGTCAGCCACATCAGACACAACAAGCATCTGCGGCTGAGCGAGGGAGGCCTTCACGTTATAGAAATGAAGTACTTTATTGTAAGTGACAAAGCCAACTCGAACATTTGATTCCACATCAGGATTCTCTCTGCAGGAATAATAAATACAACATTGCTGTACATGCCAAAAACATAGGTTTTCTGTGTTTTTCCTAACAGTTTCTCATTTACACTCTCACCTGGGCAAGTAATCCATTAACGTCTTCAGCTCCTGGCAAACAATTCCCACCATGCCATTTTTTACAGCATTGTAGGACACGTCGATCAGGAAAATAAAGGCTGGTGGCTGAGGAAACTTGTTGTTCTGCCAATAAATAATATTCAAATAAGCAATCCCATACATATCAGCACCTTATCATTTCCTCTGGATTGTAGTGGCCTGACAGAAATGCACACTGTACCTTACAGTAGTCCACAGTAGCCATAAACTCATAACTTCCCATCGAGAGCTCCGGTCGTTCATAGCAGTCCACTCTCTTCCCTGTGTGATCCAGATGCTGGAAGTAATGGGAAGGCACTGAGAGAGAGAAAGCAGACCAGAAACCATAACATTAGATGAATTTTGGATGAATTCAACATGATAATCCTGTTATGGCAGCAAAACCAACCCTCGGTGACACAGCTGCAGAAGCCACACTGGAAACGACGGCCACCTTCGATAAACTGCATGAATGGGCACATGTAGGCCTTACAGCGATTACAGCGGATGGGACCACTTTCTCCATGATCCACAAGATATGGCGGTGACTGCCGGTCAAAAATAATGAAATGGGCTTTTCATTAATACTTCTGAAATGATTTTAAAGGCAAATGACAATATTGAGCCTTCAAATACATCCTTTTACCTCATCTGGAGGCAGAGTGGCCAGTGGTTTAATGACAGCAGCCAGAGGAACCTGGGACTGTTTGGCCATGTCAGAATTGCAGGGCATGTTGTAGGCTGTACAACGAATGTAGCGTGGACTTGCATTTCCTTTAAAGAGATTCAGGTCAATAAAAAAATAGCATAATATAATGGAATAAATAAAGCTTAAAATTAACTCTATTTTTACCTTGATCTTTCACTTGAAATCTGGTGGTGACAAGAGGTGGTGCTTGACCTCTGACCCCTGTAGTGAAAGCTTGACTTCCCTTGTTTGTTTTATCATCCTCTATAACCTGAATCTGAGAGAACAAACAGCAGCCTATGAAAGAACGGCACACCTTCATTGACAAACAAACACAACACACCCTGACCTTTCACCCAATAAACCTCTTTACGCGTATATAGAAATAATCCAGACAGGATCTGTTAGTTCATCGCCACATCTGATCACCTAAACCAGATTAAAGGAATATTCAGGATTGACGGCACCTGACATATGGCATCTCCATCAATTTGGCCATAATACCAAACATTTTCTAATAAAATAAATGTCATTTTCACATTTATTCCACATCATAATATACAGTTGAAGTCATAATTATTACAGGGTTTCTGCAAATTCACCAAGTTAAATTTAAGACTGAAGACATTTTAAGACCATTTTGAATGAAATTTTAGACTCCTAAAGGGCTACAAGCTAAGGATTTTTTCAAATGGTCCAGATGGAATGGCCTATAAATTTTTTTTTATATAAATACATTTAATAATACAATAATAATTTAATAATAAAAATGTTAAACTTAAATATTGTGTAAAAACAAGCTAGCTCTACTTGTATCTACTTGTTTTTTTCCAACATAATCTTTCTTTAAACTTAAAAAATGTTATAAAACTATAATAAACAATCTATGCACAACAATCGGTCCAGGTCGATGTCCTCAGCAGTAAATATGATAAATAGAGTTAACATAATTTTTATGTTTTATCGAGATGGATTGTTGGTGATTGAATGGGTTTTGACCAGATTGGGTAGCAATACATGAACAAAGGAAAATTAAGACCTATTTAAAAAAAGACCTACAACCCAACATTTCAGTAAATTTAAGGCCTAAAATTTTGATTTTGAGATTTAAGACTAAGACTTTAAGACTCCATGGGCACCCTGTATTAGTCCTCCTGAATTATTAGCTCCACTATATTTTCCTCCAATTTCTGCATAACAAATTGTTTTCAACACATTTCTAAACATAAGTTATAATATCTCATTTCTAATAACTGATTTCTTTTATCTTTGCAATGATGACAGTACGTAATAGTTTGAGTTATTTTTCAAGATATTAGTTTTCAGTTTAAAGTGACATTTAAAGGCTTAACTAGGTTAATTAGGTTAACCAGGCAAGTTATGGTAATTAGGCAAATAATTGGGTAACGATGGTTTGTTCTGTAGAAAATCTAAATTTGTATAATAATATAATATTTTGAAAATTAATAATAATACTCACTTCAAAATGGTTTAAACATTTTTTTAAATGCTTTCATTCTAGCCTGAATAAAACAAATAAGACTTTCTCTAGATAAATAATATTATGGTAAATACCGTGAAAAAATTTCTGGCTCTTTTAAACATCATTTGGGAAATCTATAAAAAAAAATAAATAAATAAAAGAAAAAAAAGAAGAAAAAAAAAATCTTGGAAGGGCTAATAGTTTGACTTAAACTGTATATCAGTAATACCCCAATAATATCTCAATACACATAGTCGATTTAAATTTTGTTGGTTCAATTTAGTGATACCGAATGACTAAATTCTAACTTAGAATATTCCTTTAAATTCATGTTCACATTAGACACTGTTCAACCCGGTATACCAGTGGTGTTGAACTTAATTCCTAGAGGACCGCAGCCTTACACAGTTTAGCACCAACCCTGCTTCAACACACTTACCTGTAGGTTTCAAACAAGCCTGAAAAACTCAATTTTTATTTTTTATTAACTCAATTTTTTTTTTATTAGTTTAATTATTTAATTATGACAGTAAGGTCTGACTTTGCTTAGAAAGAAGTCTTGTCACTTAACAGAAATAATGTACAGTACAGAATATAAAGTCATGCTGCAGTGGAAAAAGAATTAATGACTCCCATGAGCTTGAAGCACCAACCCTGCTTCAACACACACATGCTGAAGAACTCCATTACTTTGATCAGATGTGTTTAATCAGGGTTAAAGCTAAACTGTGCAGATGTGGCCCTCCAGGAACTGAGTTTGACACCTATGCATTATATCATAAATGGGACACTGCCAATCATGCACACACTGTCACTTTATAGCATGCAGGAGAGTAGAGATGTACAGTTTTGGGTGGGTACCAATGACCAGTCTAAATGGTGTAAAATGCTAGAGTCAATTATTTAAAATTGTTCAAAGAAAATGTGATTTAAAGGGACAGTTTACCTATAATTTTAAAGGGAACGGGGTAGTTGTGCAATTTCTGCATTCAGGGTTATTTACAGTGTTAGAGAGTCTGAATCTCATGCAAATAATAGACCAAGTGTTAAATGATTTGCAAGTTTTCCTTTATCAAAAAAATATTTAGAAAGATTTTGGCTCTAGTTGATGTCAATAAGAACTCCTTATATGGCCACTTCTCACGGAATAGCGCACACACTATGGAGTTGCTGGAGAATGGATTTGAAGAAGTGTGTTTTTGGTTGTACATGATGGGTTGCATATACAACCGTTAAGCGGAAGCTAGCCGCATTTACACACAGCTGACTGATTAGAACCACCCATGGCACACCTCCAGGCATTTTCTGGAAAGAATTGTAGTTTTCTCTTATAAATACTAAATCAAAAAACTAAAACACCTTTCAGACAAAAAAAAAAAAAAAAAGATATGAGCATGAAAACCCACTTGAACTTCTAATCATTCAATTCAACTTAAATCCAAGTTATTCTTTAAGTTTGGCTTAGCTTCCTCTAAAAAAATAAACAAATTTTGAAGAAAGTTGGGAGATCTTAAAATGTCTTATCTCTATATGTTAGGGCTGCACAATATATAGTTTCAGCATCGATATCGCAATGTGATAATTAGCAATAGTCACATCGCAGGATATGCAATGTTGATCCAAGATTTTAGAACAACAAATAATAACTTGACTTCTAGTTGATCATTTGGTATCAGAAGTGGCTTATATGAAAGGTAAAGGCCTGTAGATTACGCTTATTTTACCAAAATAAAATATGATCATGCCTTGATTTTTTATTATTTAATTAGGCCAGTAAGGTCTGACTTTGCTTAGACAAAAGTCTTGTCACTTAACAGAAATAATATAAAGTAATTGAATATAAAGCCATGGTGTAGTGGAAAAAGAATTAATATTGTGTATGACTCCATCATGAGCTTGGAGGACTGCATCCATACATCTCTGCAATGACTCAAATAACTTATTAATAAAGTCATCTGGAATGGCAAAGAAAGCGTTCTTGTAGGACTCCCAGAGTTCATTAGGATTCATCTTCAATGACTTCTCCATCTTGCCCCAGACATGCTCAATAATGTTCATATCTGGTGACTAGGCTGGCCAATCCTGGAGCACCTTGATCTTCTTTGCTTTCAGGAACTTTGATGTGGAAGCTGAAATATAAGAGCGCTATCCTGCTGAAGAATTTGCCCTCTCCTGTGGTTTGTAATGTAATGGGCTGCACAAATGTAAGGATACCTGTCACCATCCACTCTGCACAGCTTTCGTACACCTCCTATACTGAATGTAACAATAAACCATGTTTTATTCCATCACCAAACTTGACTGATTTCTGTGAGAATCTTGGGTCCATGTGGGTTCCAATAGGTCATCTGCAGTATTTGTGATGATTGGGATGAGTTCAATAGACGATTCATAGAGAAAAGAAAAAAAAAAAAACCTTCTTCCACTTTTCCAAATGATCAACTAGAAGTCAAGTTATTATTTGTTGCTCTTACAACTAGGATCAACAACAAGACTTTTGTCAGGCAGTGTAAAATGACAATTTTTTTCCAAATTGAGATATTCAAGTCATCTGGTGAAATTGTATTTATATTGCAATATACATCACAGCAAAATATCACAATGCTGGATTTATCCGATTTTGTGCAGCCTTGAAAAAAAAAACTTATTATTTATTACTCTATTTGAAATGAGCGCAAGTAAAAGAAATTTACATTTTCAAGTGAAATCTCTTTTAAAACATGTTAAACGGATGATATGGAGATGTGGCCATCTCGGTAAGGAGGTTATCTGGTCCACATTCTCTTTATTTAGACTGAACCATTGGCATCCCCTTGAGCAAGAAACTGAGAAATAGGGATACAGTACAACAACACAGAACAGCAGAGAGACACGAGGCACTTACTGGACTGGGGATTGCGTCTGGGTCTATTCTATGTCTTGTTTTCTGCACAGGCGGCATGTCAGAGGTTTGCTTTACATTTTAACAATTTAGTCAGCAAATTATAAGAGAGGAGAGGGATAGAGAGAGAGAAGCAAAATCAAAAGAAAAAGAAAGAGAAAGCAGAGAAGATAAACAGAAGTGTAACCACAGTTACAGTTCCTCTGTTTTTATTTCAAGCCTAGAATTACTGTTGATTAATCACACTGTTTAACAGGCAGTACAGGAGACATGTGTGCAGTTATTGCGTGGCGGCACGTGCACAATTTCCAAGCCTTGAAAAATCCATGAATATGGATGTTATGTTTGCTAAAAGCCGCCATAGTGCATGCACATCAGACACAGGAGACTCCAGAGCGAAGCCTCTTAACACAAGCACATCACAGATCTACATACATAAATATCCTTTAGTACTGACTGACACTATGCGGTTATGTGTATGGTAGTGCATTAGTACTGAAAATGGTGGATAAATACATTTAACTCCAAAACAGTGGGAGGGAATGGTGGAGAATGACCTTGTTGTGTATGTAAGATGTGGGAAGTTCATACCGGGCTTGGGATAGAATCAGGATCGAGTCTCTTTGGAGCGGCTGGTGTAGGGGCAGGTGCAGCGGGTGGTGCTCCATAGTTTGTCTGGCCAGAATATGGTGGTGCTGCATAGCCAGGCTGAGGCCCTCTGACTTGCCCGAAGGCACCTGTTAGGGAAATAATTTTAATGCGCTTACTGGAATATGTTCGGTAAAAGTGTTTCCCTCATAGTTTATGTGGCTCTTTTCTTATCGAATAAAAAGTTTATCCTACTCAGTTATGTGCATACTTTTTTAATACGCATTTTCAAAACTTATTCACATCATGGAGTTACCATCAACCGTTTTTCATGTGCATTTCCAAAATGTGCATAAAAATAGGTGAATGAAATTATAGCTATAGAAAAGTAGGGGTGTGAACCTACACTGGTCTCACGGTTGGGTTATGATTATCATGCCATTGATTCGGTTCAATTCGATTTCTCGGTGCATCACAGTCTGTCTACTAACTGAGCCTGTCTAAGCTACCTGAGTGTATTAAAGATGTTAAAGACTGGATGACCTACAATTTTCTTCTCTTAAATTCAGACAAAACAGAATTATTACTTATTGAGCCTAAATCCTGTACACAGCAGATCTCACAACTCGACCTGCAATTAGAGGGATAGAAAAGTTAGCATTAGCTCTACTGTAAAAGATCTGGGTGTTATATTACACAGCAACTTAACTTTTAAAAATCATATCTCCCATGTCACAAAAACCGCCTTCTTTCATCTGAAAAATATTACCAAGTTATGAAGTATGCTATGCATCTCAAATCTGAAATGCTAGTTCATGCTTTTATGACTTCTAGGCTAGATTACTGTAATGCTCTGTTCGCTGGTTGCCCAGCATCCTCTATTAATATACTTCAGCTAGTACAAAATGCAGCTGCCAGAGGTCTTAACAGGTCTAGAAAATATGATCATATCACCCCAATTTTATCCTCCTTACACTGACTGCCTCTTAGGTTACGTATTGATTAGCTCCTGTTTAACTAATCAATCTTCTGTCTCGCTACAATACAACGAACACTGCAGTGACGATGCTTCCCATAAACACAATTTTCTATTAAAATTTATAATTATAATTATATATTATTTGTAATACAATTTTGGCCTTTAATACAAGCAGTCAGATTTATGGACTGTACCTTTAATTTTACCTGCTCAAAGAAAACACTCTTTGAATGCATCAAACAAAACTCAAGTACATGCACAGAACAACATGAGTATTTATAGCAAATAAACGAACGTAAATATTTTCCCGCTTGTTTTTTAAGCAGTGTTGAACAACTTCTTAAATTTATCACTCGAGTGAAAAGGCTGCGAGTCAGTGCGGCTCTGGTGCTCTTCAGCGAAAAGCGACAGGGACACTGATGTTAAACAGCCGCGGTGATCAGCTTATCCATTATAGACGGCAACGCAGTGGAGAAGACTCGCTCTGCAGACACGCTCATGTCTGGATCCAAAAGTAACATTAATGTTGTAACAGCCGATAGAGGAGATAAAATTGTACCTCACGAACAAGCCAGCAGGTGAAAGGGGCAACAGAGAGTGAGTGAGAGAGAGTTTACAGCTTTCTTTTTTCCTAGCTGGGTTCTGATGTACTTCCCTGTCAGTGAAAACTGTCCAGCAAACTCCCAAGCAGTGAATTGCTATCTGCTTTTTAAGTAGTTGGAGCATTTTAATCACTTGCGCTCGCATCTGTCGCCATAGTAAGCTACCGTCATATAACGCATATGTGATAAATGACATAAGTACATAATAACTGCTTATGATTATTTCTGAACCGAGGCCAAATTGTTTGCACCTGCATCGAAAAATAATTAACTGATACTCCTAATAGACAGATCTAAAAAAGCAATACTGATTTTAGAATTAGTGGAGTCATAAATAAAAATGTAAGAATGTTTTAGAGCAGTACAGTTTTCTTAAACACATTTATTTGCATATTAAATTATAGTATTTAATATTTATTACATTTAGAATTTTATTGGATTTAACTTTTAAAATTATATTTTCAGTATTTTTTAAATTTCTGATCATTTTAAGTGTCTTTTAATACATCTAATTGTATTACTTCTAATAATATTGATTTCAGTTTTTGAAATTCCTTGCAAAGATTAATTTTTTTCAAACATATTTTTTAGTTTTCATACGGATGCTCACCATTTTGCTGAGGAGGATATCCCTGCATTCCTGGCTGTGGTGGTGGCCCTGACAGGGAAGCATTAATGGGACCAGGTGGCATACCAGGTTGTGAAGGGGGTACATGATTAACTTGTGCCATTGTAGGGCCTTGCGATGACAGTGGAGGCCCTTGCGATGCCCCTGGTGGCCCATGCGATGTCATTGGAGGCCCTTGTGATGCCATAGGAGGGCCCTGCATTCCAGTAAGGGGAGGCCTTGGTGGAGCACCAACTTGTGGTGGAAACCCAGTAGCGGTTGGTGGGGGACCTGAGTGGTATGGTGAGGGCTGGGAAACTGGTGGTTGAGGTGGCATGTGTCCCGGGAGCTGAGAATGAGCAGAGGTGGGTGGTGGACCTCCAGGGAACGTGCCGAGCTGGGAAGTGGGAAGTGTAGCTCTTTGAAATGAGGGCTGTGTTGGAGGAAGTGGGCCTCCATATGACTGTGTAGGACCTGGAGGAGGAGCTGTGGAAAAAGGAGGCTGAGAGACGGCTGGAGCTTGAGAAAAAGACTGTTGAGAAACAGATAGTGGATCTTGGGGCTGAGTAGGGCCAGCGGAGGAGAACGTCGGGTTAGCATTTGGGAAAGGCTGCTGAGCAGGAGGTGGAGCTCCATAGTAGGGCTGAGGGGGAGCCTGAGCCACAGCTTCAGTAGGTGGAGGCTGTGAAGGAGCTGAGGAGGTGGGTGGGAAAGTTGGAGGAGCTGAAGGTGTGTAGGCAGCAGAGATTGGAGCCTGAGCCATGGAGGGAGGGGCTAGAAAAATAATAAATAGTTTATTACAGCACTGCTACAAATTATAATCGTTATTATAGTTTCAAAATAGTCTTTTACCATAGCCTGGGCCTGCAGGAGAGGGTGCAGTGGAGCCAACCTGCATGCTGGCCATCTGATTGGTCATCTGCTGCATGCCAATAGGTGGAGATCCAAACTGCTGGCCGTATGGGGGCTGAGGAGGACCAGACAGACTAGCTGCACTTGGAGTGTATGGTTGAGACACTGGAGGTCTATACATTCAATAAAAAAATAAAAAATAAAGAAAGGAAGAACCATGAGAGAGAAACAATTATTATATACTTCATTTTGGATTTATATAAAAAAGGCATACATTTTTGACATTTATGCAGCATCAGCCACAAAAGTGTAGTAGTAAGACATAGACTAAATATAATAAAAATATACACTACCAGTCAAAAGTTTGGGTACAGTTTTTTTTTTAAAGAAAATAATTCTGTTCATCAAGATGGCATTTATTATATATATTATATAATTTTAAATAACTGCTTTCTTATTTCATGTAGTTTCAAATAAAATTATTACTCCAGTCATTATTGAATTTATTACTATTACCATTCATAATAAAAATATTAATAATAATTATAAAAATAACAACAACAATTAATATCAGAGTGATTTTAGAAAGATCATGCGACTGAAGACTGAAGTAATGAAGCTGAAAAATCATCTTTAAAATCACTGGAATAAATGTAATTATAATTATATTAAATTATACACTACTTTTGAACAGTTATTTTATAGTGTAATAACATTTTGTACTTTATTTTTGATTAAATAAATGCAGCCTTGGTGAGCAGGATGAGTTTATTTTTAAACATTTTAAACAAAAATCCTACTAACCCCAAACTTTTGACAGATATTGTATATTAACATATAAGATAAGAGAGCGAAAGCAAAATGACTTCACTGACCTCTGTGGTGGAGCTACCATTGGAGGTGGTCCATTTTGAGTCTCTCCTTGCCCAAACTGCGAATAGCTCTGGGCACCTGAGACAGGTGGTGCCTCTGAGGTGGGGGATCCTCTCATGCCTTCATGGAAACAGGCAATAGGCAAATAAATACATCATCCAGCAACACTTTTTAACTCCAACTTTTATGATTATCTTTGAGAAACAAAGGCCCAATCCCAATTCTACCCCTTAGCCCTTCTCCTTACCCTTACCCCTCGTTTTGCGTGTTCCCATGAAGGGGTAGGGGTGTCCCAATTCTCTTTAGCTTGAAGGTGTAAGGCTAAGAGGGAAAGGGTGAATAGCCCTTCGAACGAAGATTTCTCAGGACCACACTTGAAACCAAGGGGCAAGAAAATTTCCCAGTATACACCAGCATTAACAGCAGGATAGTTACACCCGGAAGTCAGGATAAGCACATGTTTTTATACATTCATAACCGCGCTCGTGTTTTACCATCATGCTTGAAAAAAATAAAATAATCTAAACTTCGCAATCTACAATCCATAATAATAACTCCTGTATAGTAGTCCCACAACATTTTGACACTCGATGACACTCGAATACCCCGTCAGGAAAGTCTAGTGGCTGGGAACCAGCTTTGAACAGTGTTTTTTATAATGTTAATGATGTTTTTTTGTGTTTACATAGATGAATATGGCCACTGTTTTAAATGGACAATACAGTTACGATCTTACTGCCACAGACAGTCATAATAGCATAATATATGCCTTCAGTAATTTCCTGAAGATAAATACCAAAAAATAAAACAACTGGAATAACTACAGCAGTCGTGATCGTCTGATCTCATATGAAGCAAAAGATCGTGATGACATATGATGACGTGTACAGGTGCTGTAGTGCTGTCCCATTTCTAAGGATTTTGAAGCCCTTCCCCTTCATACTCTGTTTTAAGGGCCAAGGGGAAGGGTACAAAAATAGAACTGGGATTGGGCCTCATTTTAGGTAAATAAATAACCTAGCTGTAAAAAAAAAAATGTGGGACCTACATTGAACGGCAGGGGATTTTTAAAGCTTGTTTAGGCATGTTTGCCTTTTTTATGATGGACGAACACACACATGATAAGAAGCAAAGTTTAAAAGACAGTGGTCAGAATAAGATATCTCCCCCAAACCAGAACACCTAAAGCTCAACCACGCAACATGTTGGACGACTTCCCACAAGAATAAGTTTCGAATATGTATCTTATACAAAAACCTTCTTGTCTAAATGATGAGGAGATTTAACCAATTTTCCTATAAATATTTTGTGTGTAATAAATTACTTCAGACATTACATAAGGAACACTCAAATTATATATCACAACTCGCATCTAATGCAATAAAACACTTAGGCAACATATTATGGACTTCCTATAGTAAACTGTTTGTACAGCTACAGCTTATTTTAATTGTCCACATGTCTCATGCCAATGGAAGCCAGATTATCATACAGATGAACCTAACTCATATATTATGTTGAACAGGTACTGGCTTATAACATTGCATAAATGTTTTAAAATTGTTTTAAAAAAATGCATCTAAAGGACAACAGAGAGGAACCATCAAAACACCCTTCAGATCATCTGTGATTTAATTTAACATTTTTTAAAGACAACAAATTGTTTAAATTTGCTACTGAAACATTTGTCACAACAACAACTATTTTTAAATAATTTAATAATTCAAGTCCCTCTGGATTTTAGAGAGGTTTAGGCCCTCTGTGCCATTAAGAAACCATCTTCATTCATGTGTACAGGACAGTACTCAATGATAAGAATATTACACTGTTTTCCAAATATAATATACCGAGACCATAGTGAAGAGGGAACATGGTGAGAAAAAGTACAAAATTTAATAATGAATCACAGGTAATAGAGAAGAGGAAAGGCTGTTAAGCAGAGTTAAACCAGTTACCTAAGTCAAGAGGAGAGGAGGAGGACAGGTCAGAGACTAAGTTTGTTGTGAGAGTCTTAGAGGGAAAGCTTGCATAAGGAGAATATCCTGCAATACAAGAAACAGAGCAGTGAAAAATGGGACTGAAATGTGAAACAGGAGATGATTGATAAACAGAGGAAATTGGGATGAAACTGACTGTTGTTTTCTATTTTTTTTCCCAGTACACCTTAAATTCCTATTAAATGATAATACCCCGTCATCAACATGTATCCTGAACAAGTTGCAATCATTGTGTACTTTCAGCACCCCTTACCTTGCGGTGGACCTTGTTGGTAGCCAGAGCCCGGGCCGTTATATGGTGCATACTGAGCCGGATCTCCCGATGGCACATGACCATCCCCATATCCAGGCTGGGGGTAGCGCTGATACCCTGGCTGAGGGTAGCGCTGATACCCTGGCTGAGGGTTGCGCTGATACCCTGGCTGAGGGTAACGCTGATACCCTGGCTGAGGCTGCCCATAAGGAGAGGCCATGTGAGGTTGCTGGTTGACATTCATTCTCAGTTCATCCCTAATCTGGAGAAAAGAGGGGGGAAAGGATAAGGAGAAAGTGAGTGAGTAAATCTATATTTATGAGGTATGCCTATAAGAAGTGCTTAAGATGTCTTGTTAGTCTCTCTGGTGCTTTCAGGGGTCTAAAGCCATGTGCCGCTGGACTGCTGGCACAGCAAAACTCACAACTAATCATTTAAGCTCAGACCAGTGCAGCAAGTGTTGACATAAATGAGAAATTTTGCCAGAAAAGCTATTTTGCACTTAAAGGCGGAAAAGCTTTGGGGTTTCTAAAAGCGAACAACATAGAGAAGTTGATGAGTAAACAAATAACAAGAGCATTTCACAAGAATTTTAAGCATAAGAATAGATATGATTTGTTTTGGTGCCATATTTGTGAAGAGAATGTGAGTGTTTAACGTCACTGTGCCGGTACGTGTTTCTTTATTCGTTTATAATGGTTGGTTAAATATGTATATATTTTTTGTATTGTTCCAAGGCCATAGTAAAGTTAGCATACGCAGCGGTTGCAGATTATCTGAAATGTTATGTGTACTGGCATTCATCACGCTTACTCATTAATTAAATGTTTTGTGGAACAGAATAAATATCACCTCAGTTATCTTGACTGCCCCTGAATAAACTTGCTGTTAAATTAATATCGCGTGGGGCGGCTGATTTAAAGTAACGTTAATCCCGTCATAATGTTTACTTAAAGCGTCTGTGAAGTGCTTTGCGTTGTCTGAATATTTGCCAACGTTTTTAGTCTGCCCATAGAGATTTTGGAAGAACAAAATCCAGTACAGCTCATCTCTAATTCTTAAAGGAGAGACCTGAACATCTTTACTTTCAGCAGAGGTTGGTTTAAACTCCTTAACATTAGTGACTTTATCAAGCACTCAACTGACAGTTGTTATTAACATCTTTTGTGTGTGTGTGTGTGTGTGTGTGTGTGTGTGTGTGTGTGTTCATAAAGTTTGTGGAAGAAAAAAAATCCAGTACAGCTCACCTCTGGTATTGCCAGATTCTTAAGAGAGACCTGAACATCTTTACTTCCAGCAGAGGTTGGTTTAAATTCTTAAACACTAGTGACTTCATCTAACCTATACATGTGTTAATGTGTTTTTATATTATTGATTTAAAACCACAGATAACGAAATCATGCATTGAAGGCAATAACTGCTGATTTATAATATTCTACAAAATATATGGTTAATATTTTGTGTTTAACAGAGGAAAGAAAATAAAAAAATGCTTTGTGTGTGTGTGTGTGTGTGTGTGTGTGTGTGTGTGTGTGTGTGTGTGTGTGTGTGTGTGTGTGTGTGTGTGTGTGTGTGTGTGTGTGTGTGTGTGTGTGTGTCCATAAAGGTCATGGATGGGAAATAAAATGCAGTACAGCTCATCTCTTCTCAAAGGAGAGCCCTGAACATCTTTACTGCCAATATAAGGTTGGTTTAGATTCTTTTTTTGTCTATTATAATACATTACTTTGTACATTGTAAACACGTTAGTGTGTTTTTATATTATTGTTGTTTTTAAAATCACCGATTAATGACATTATGATGGTGTTTGATTTCAAGATTCTTTGTAACCTGATTTGTGAACTCCTTTATTTTGTAACATGATCTATGAACCCCTTTATATTGTTGACTGGTCTGTCAAAATAAGGTTTGTGTTGACTCGTCTTTTTGTAATTGTAAATTTTGTAAATTACTCTGTTAGTGTGTTTTTATATTATAAACCTAAAATAGCATTAACCTTTATGCTGTTGGGGATGTTTTCATCTACTCTGTGGTGATTGAGGCTTAATTTGGACTCAACTTTCTCTTTCTTTCAGCAAATTGAATGATTTTTGGTGACCAATCTTACTTTGACACATTGTGAAAATGCTTTTGAACATTTTCAAAAACTCAACAATAAACTCTGGGCAAATTTACAACCCTGCCGTTATGTCGGTGACTGTTTTTGCCCCATTGACCTCCATTATATTCACTTTTTTTTTTCGTACAATGCAATGACAGCATATAATCGTGCATTCTTGATTGTTACCGCTTTCCCCTGTTGTGAAGAGGTACAATTTGTAAGATTTATTATTGATCATCAATTGCAGTGCAAAAACAGCTTAGTGCACATACCTTGATATGTCTGAGAAAATCTAAATAAACACCTCAGCTTTCAGAAAACACTTAACACAGTAAGTGTATTTCTGGACGCACACTATAATTTGCTTTTTACTCCATAGTACTCCATATAAAAGCCAGAAATGTTTTTGCACAGGCCTATCTAAATTGTTAATGGTCCTAACCGATCATCAAAAGGAAAAACAAAAACAAATTGTACCTCTTCCCAACAGGGAAAACCAGCAACAATCAAGAATGCGTGATTATTTGCTGTCATGGTTTTGCAATCAAAAAAAAGTTGTTATAATGGAAGTCAATGGGGCAAAAACAGCCACCAACTGGGTAGTAAATTTGAACAATAGGTTTAAGGAAAATTCTTACACTTCAAAGTCCATACCACTTGCAGCTTTAGTGTAGCGTGCCTAAGTACAACATTCTGTCAATTGAGTATGAGATGTTGGTGTCATTAATCTATCACTAATGAAAAGTGTTTCTTACCTCAGTCCAAACTGAACCATCTGTTTTGATGTTACATTGTTCAAAGTGTCTGCTCTTTGATTGCACGCATCTACTTGTAGTCAAGTTTTTTTTTTAATTAAATGAATAATTTTCAAATTTCTTACATTTGATTATTGCATTAAGTTATACCAAGGTACTGTAGGACTTACAATTCAAATGACATTATTTACACTGCAAAATTAGAACTAAACTAAATGTTAAATGTTTACATGGAATGTAATATCAAAATATTTTTTGATGCTTCTGAAAAATCTGAAAAGGCGTTTTAAGCCTAGTTCACACTACAGGATTTTAAGCCTGATTTGAGCCCGATTTGGAAGTTAACAAGCTCGCCGACAGATCGGGAAGAAATCTGCGGGTGCTCGGTGCTACTGAACAACGCATCAAAGAGGCCAGCTGACCCCCCTCTTGTGGATCATTTACGTAGTGTCGAGTAGTGTGAACACCACAGAGATTAAAAGACACAAAATCAAGTCATGTAGTGTGAACAGAACAGCGATCTGCCGATGTTTAAGATCCTGTAGTGTGAACTAGGCATTACTTTGTCAATTTTATTTAGTGCATTACTTCTGAAGCTAAAAGTATTCTTTTCTTTCACAGTTTTCTTGAAAATAAATCCTGGACGATGGTCATAGGCTGAGATGAATGTGAGTCTGAGGATGTTCTAAATGTCTTAAATCCATGGAAAATGTGAGCTTTGTCTAAAGACACTGAACATTTGAATGCTGAAATTGGCATACAGAGAAGTATTGAACATACCCACGGAGTCCTGCTTTTTGCTTCTCTCAACATCACCATGGAATTCTTGATTTATGCTCCTCTCTTTCATAAAAAAATGACAATAGTCTTGTTCCCTGAGTATAGCTGGACCGTTTTTACATTCTGAAATGTTTTACTTGAGGTAATTTTTATGAAGTACTGATATTGTATGTTTACACGCTCACGAGAAATTTGTATGTTCCATGTAACTTTGTTTTTGAATATGCATGTGCATTTTTACAAAAGCTGCAGGCCGGTTTGTTTCAGATTCCGTATTTATTTGTTTAAGGAGTAATATAGTAAATGCAGAAAATAACAAAGGGAAGCGATTATACAAATATAAATTCATCTAATACTAACGTTTCCTTCTGTGACATTTATGTTACCTGTTTCAATTTCAGTGCTTATAGTTTTCTTCTTTTGTAATAAATTACTGAATGCAATGTTAAAAAAATTGATTGTTTTGTGTACATTGTGCTTCATTTGTTGTTCTATGTTTGCAAAGCTAAATTAGCCTTCTAATGATATTTTAATGTACTTAGCAAAATTTTATGGGTAAAGTGTTTACAAATTTATGTTTCTATTCAAAGTTTACTGACGTTTCTGTATAATCATTTAACAGAAAGTCAATTGTACTGAGGATTTACTGTAAATTTATTGGATTTTCCTTTTTTTTTTTTTTCATTACCAGTATATTCTTAGCATTTTACGGAAGTTTTATAGAATTTTTCGTTCACTAAAAGGAAAATTCCATAAAAAAAAAACAGATAATGTGCTGGTAATTTTCTGCCAGTACATTCTTCGTATTTTTACGGAATTGTTTTTTTACAGTGTGTGCGTTAAGACGATATTTGATCGTGGATGATCAAAATTACTGCACCATCCACTTTTTCAGAAAAATATTTGTATGGCCATAGGGCTTAAAAATGAAAATAAATAAATAAATTTCATTCAGTTCACTGCGAGCAGAATTGATTTTTTTTTTCGTTTCTGTTTTTTACCTTATTAAACAAAACATTCCGAAAATGGTTTTCTAGAAAAAAAATACCAGTTAATAAAGTTGTTTTATTACGAAGTATTGCAGGGCTCTAAAGTGCCCTGATTTCTTAATGGTGCAACTAAAAAAAATTATATTTGAAGGGTAAAATTAAATGAATTTTGGATAAGTATTGGTAATGAAATATTTATAATCTGAACTTGCTTTTGGTTATATCTATACCGGCTTTGCGCTCTTACGCACGCTCTGGCTCACCAGCAGCAGTTGATTGACACGCTACACACACAGCCCCATCTACTTAATACAGCAATTTCAAAATAGATTGAAAGCCAAAATATTGCCAGACAGAAGCTAATTTTCAGAAACATTATTTTAAATGAATGGGAGGGCAAAATAAATTGACTTCAATTGTAGGCCTATCTGTTAAAGTTTACAGGTGCAACAATGTGCCTTGATGTACTTGAATGTTAGAAATGTGTTATCCTACACCAGTACAAAGTTACTTGTCAAATAAATTAACAAGAAAAATTATTTTAGGTTTAAGTTATTTAATTATCTTGTTTATGAAGACTGCAGAGTGATACATAAAAAAAAATACTTTGATTAATTTTAAGTATTTTGTGATATATATGTAAAAATGTGCTCCCAAAAGTACGTGGCCCCTGCAAGCCCCCCCACAGGTTAGTAGTACGCTAATGTAATTTCGTAATGCAAATCTTAAATTCATGCTAACCAACAAATAATCAAAGGAAACAAATTAATGTAATTCAAATATATAAAATATGAATTGATGTTTACTTTAAAATGTAATTATATTGTTCTAATGAAATTATTTTTTAAAAGATTTTGTCAAATATAAGATTTTTCTAGAGTCATCCACCATAATTTTGTGGCTAAAAAGTATCAGTTCAGGCACCGTTTTGACACCTATCGTTTTAAAAGTATCGATTCAGCACCGGTATTGAAAAAAACCTAAGCGATACCCAACCCTACATAAAACCCTGTTACGCACAGATCTTGTTTATGTCCACTGGTGCTGCCGTTAATCAGTCAAGTAATCAAAAAGTAGGCTACATGACATTTAATTATAGCAGGTTAATAAGACCAAACATTAGTTGTGCAAACTTCACATACTTCAATAAAATATTAAAGTGTTTCAAGCTATATTATCTTTTTATAGACTGGCATAAATGCGCATCACGGCCAGACATTTATAGCTCATATAAAAACCGAGCGCTTACCTCATTTCACTGTGATCATTTTGCGCATCTTATTGCATATTCGGTTAATTCATCAGTAGCCTTGTATATAATGTATTAATATAATATATAATGTATAATCTGTTAATATAATTAACCTGATACACTGAAAAAATTATTCAAAGATGATTCCTTGGATTTACTCAATTTTTTTAAGTTAAGTGGTTGTAAACAATTTAAGCTGAATTTAAACAAACAAATTAAGTTGAACATTGCTCAATTTAATTTGATTGTTTAAATTCAACACAAAAATAAATTGTTTGCAACAGTTTTGCATGCAACACTTTTTTCAGTGTAAATGAAGAGAACTCAAATCAATTGAGTACTAATAAAACCCTATAAGTTAAGGCAACTCAAACAGGTTGAGGAAATCGATTTCTACAAATCATTTGAGTTAAAAACTAATCTATACGAGTACTGTGAACTTGCTTCTTTAAGTTTGAGGTATTTAATTAACTCATAACTCATCAAAACTCTTTTCAAATGAGTAGAATTAACTTTCAGTCAATTTTGAGTTAACTGCACTCATTTTATTTGATAAAGTTGGCTGTTGGGATTTACAGTGTACTAAACAAACAGGTTCTTTCTGATTCCATGTCAATTTTAATCTATTCTTGAAAAACATAATACATTCAGCCCTTTATACGAGCTTAAATCTCTAGGAGGATTGCTGATGACGCTCAAACTTTACCTATATTCAAAGCACACCCTAATAACACAACAGACTTGTGAGGTCAATGCATTGCGTTCCACACCCACCTCAAACACCTGAGGCTCTTCAACTCACTCGTTCACATCCACAGTTTACTGTAGTAACTCCTGAAGCTGCTTAGATAATGCTGTTTTAATAGTGTCTCCCCATATCAATTTCACAAACATCAATGAAACACCATCCAGAGTGGACTCAAACGTCACAAATACTGCCAGCACATTTGCTTTCTCTCAGCAGATGATATCACAACAACAAAATAGGTGAGGAATTCTTTAAGAATACCTTGACCTATATTTAGACTTTAAAACACGAAGCGTAAAAAATAATAGCCCTCTGGTTTGTAGCAAGCCATAGCCAAGAAGCTGGAGCACAACATAGCCTTGAATAATGTTGAATAATTCAAGGCAATGGATACCGTAATAGTATACAGTGTGTGTATCCCATGTGTGAGGACTTTCAGAGATAAACACGCTCATTTTTCATTTTCCATCTATCTGTTAGAAATGAATTGACAGTCCAACTTCATGACCTGAATCTACTCTAGAGGAATTTAAGCCACATATAACATGGGTAATAAATTGACAATAAAGCAAAAGCAACAGACGTGGAGCTGCAGGTATGAGATTCAAACTCGAGTAGCAAGCCTCTAGATCCAAGCAACTGGTTTCATGGCCTAAATCGAAGACGTCATAGTAGTAACTTTATTTTAAAGAGTTTGGGAGTCTTAAAACTTTTTCAAATATACTTTTAAATAATATTTAAAAAACAATAACAATAAAAAAGGGTATAACATGTTGGCAAAATACATATTTATAAAAGAAGAACACAATGAATTGTATTTCTAACATGTCAAACTATTAAAATACAACTTCATAAAATTATGGATTGAATTATTATTAAATTAAAAAAATAATAATAATAATAACAATTTTTTAAAAATTGAATGTTTCAGATATGATAATACCTCGTACTACCTTCCTGTATATTAGGACACTCTAATCATAATTATCATGTTTACAAGCTTTTTGCACTATACTGTTTTGCATCTGCACAACTCTGGTTTGCACTCCTTGCCATATGCCCTGAAGTGTAATTGTATTGTTTGCAAATTTAAATTTTTTACTTGTATCTTCAGATTATAATGTATGTGTAATTGTATTTATTGTTATTTCTTTTTAAAGTTCTACTTTTTGTATTAATATTAGCTGACTTTAAAATAACTCAAACACTAGAATATGAAAATAACTACACTCAAAACAATATACTTTATGATCACAATGTAAAACAACTACTTGAACTACAAAAAAAAAAAAAAAAAAAAACTGTCTTGTTGTTCAAAAATCCTTTATTGGATGCAAAATGTGACATCTTGTTTTCTGTAATATGACCAAAACAAAAAGTGTACCCAATTCAAAGAAAGATATTTTTATACTTCAATAACAGACATTTGTTCTTGTTTTTAAGCACTCTCATCTAATTTTATTGGATTTCTTATTAAACAAGACTGTCATGTCATTACTTTGCATCTCAGTTGAAGGTTTTGTGTTTGAGATATTTGTTAGGGTTGCACGATATTGGAAAAATCTGACATTGTGATATTTTGCTTTGCTGCAAAATATTTTGCGATGTGAATTTAATTTCACCAGATTCTAAATGATGTATTAGTTTCTGCATCTGCATAAAATGTAATAAATTACAAGTAAAAATAAATAAATAAACAGTGCTTTATTGTTTTTTGGGAAGTCAAACAGTATTAAAGTAGAGAAATGTAACAATTTAATGTAAAATAACATGGTTATCATTGTATAACTAATTAAATAATAATGATATTAAATAATATCTTCATCTGCTTAATCTTTAATAAATAATCAAATCCTGCAATGTGATTATTGCAGATACATTGCGATATCAATGATCAATTGATATATTTTTCAGCCCTAATATTTGTACAGGAAAAACTAAAATACTGAGATATGAAGATGTACATTTTTATTGCAAAGCAAAAAACATTAACTCCCATGACTGTTTTTTAACGGCAAATTAATATATTTTTTATTACTAGAAGAAACCATGTAAAACTGCAATATAAACACGTTACATAGTAGGTGTGGTCTAAGAAAAAGAAAACAACCCAGATACCAGAAGTTATCCAATAATTTACTATAGGGCACATAAGGTCAAATCTGTTTTTGAGAGATATTCACAGATATCCTACTTACTAGTTAATTTATCTGTGTTCTTTTAAGTAAAGAAAACAAATTAATATCTAAGAATAGTATTTCCCTGTGAAAAATCGAACGTATTTGAAAACCAGCTGCTTTCATGCTTTTACTTTTAATGTATGCAAATAGAGGAAAAAATAAACAGTAAACATCAATATTCGCTTATTACACCAAGGAAATGTATTTTTAAAAGAATAATCCAAGTAGAAACTCACTAAACTAAAGTTGAAATGTCAAACAAGAAGTTTGTTTCAAACAAGAAACAAAACCATAACATACAACTCAAACCGATGCATTCAGCACCAACACGCCCCATTACGAAGTTAATAACATATTATTATCTCTGCAATTAGGTTACATAACACTAGCTAAGGTTGAACATATGACTTCATTCTTAAATTTACTAAACAGCATATGAGGACATCAAATCCACTCACTCTTTCACCTCTTGCTAAAGCTAACATGGGATGTTTACAAATCCCGGTTAATAAAAGTGAACCAAAAAATGACCCATTAGGTCTGTCAACATGTATCTCACTCTAATCAGCACTTACATTGTATAAATAGCAGTGAAATATGTCAGTGTAGTGTATTAAATACGAACTGAACTCAACAAATGACTCGACGCTGCGGCTCGCGCTGGATGTGCTAAAGCTAAGCTAGCAGTGACAGGAAAATAAACCACCAAATTAAAGAAGAAATACCCAGCGGCATCTGACAGCTCACCTCACAAACTGCTCGATTGGTTAACGAACGAGTCGTCAATACTCCGTTCCGGTTCGAAACGCCGGTAAACGCGGTTGGGCTGCCGTTCTTTCACGGAAAGAGAGCAGCGAGACGGACGTTTAATCCCTTCCTCACGCGCACCGGAAGAACTGAGAGTGTGTGCCACGTCCACATCCGGTCATGATGAAGTAGTTCTTGATGATGCAGGAGATTTAACTTTCACTTTTTGACAAATGAAATGAAACGTGACCTGATATGAACTGCTCAGTGAATTAGTCTGTAAAGAATAGCAATCTTTAGAAGCTGTGCTGCACACTGTTATCTTGTCCTAGACAGTAAAAAAACATGTCAGCCAGTGAGTAGGTTTTAGAAGTCTGGATACCTTTTTTGTTTACAACAATAACAATATGACAACAACAATAACAATATTAATAATAAATACTGTACTAATACTGGCTATACTACTACTACTACTACTACTACTAATGTATGGAGGATGAAACCTGCAAAAACAATAAATAAATATGCAAATAAATAAATGAATAAATATATAAACAAACTCCTGCATAAATAAAACAATAAACAAATAAATACGCAAATAAAAATTGCATTTATAAATCTACAAACTCCTGCATAAAGCAATAAATAAATAAATACACAAATAAATTAATAAATATATACTGTACACCAATTCCTGCATAAATAAAACAATAAATAAATAAATATGCAAATAAATGAAAAAATATATACACAAACTCCTGCATAAATAAAATAATAAATAAATACATACGCAAATAAATAAAAAAATGAATAAATATATACTCTAATTCCTGCATAAATAAAACTATAAATAAATAAATAAGCAAATAAATAAATAAGTGAATAAATCTAATTCTTGCCTAAATAAAACAATAAATTAATACGCAAATAAATGAATAAATGTATATATAAATCTACAAATTCCTGCATAAATAAAACAATAAATAAATAAATACACAAATATATAAATGTGTATATAAATCTACAAATTCTTGGATAAATAAATATTTAAATAATTAATAGTGCGGTGTAAAAGGGGGGAAAAAAATCTACTTTCAGTTTAGCATTTTCTTATTCCCCAACATCCGTGTAATTTATTTAATTATTAATCCGCCCACACTATTTATATATTTTTTATGCAGTAATTTGTGGTTTTTTATATATATATTTATTTGTATATTTAATTATTGTTTTATTTAAGTAGGAATTTGTGGATTTATTAATTATTTTATTTATTTGTTTGCATATTTATTTATTTATTGTTATTGTCTTCGTACTAATGACAATAATAACAACAACAAAAACAGCAGCAATAATAATAATAAACAGGCATAAAGGAATCACTTACATTCTCCACATACCTATTACTGACTATTATGTTAAAGATAAATGTAGTAATAGATATATTAGAAATATATCTATATAAAATATATTTAAAAGAATCATATACCATGTTCAGCAGTCTTCTGGTCATCTAAATTTGGAAACACGGAGTGGAAGAAGGTATCGTTACTTACAAATACATTTTTTTTAGCTTTTCTTTTATAATTGTACACAGAATTTATTAAGTGGACAGAGAAAACTTGCAATTTTTGTGGTATTGTTAAAGAATCTGTTAATCATTTGTCATTTCAATGTGTACTCAAGATTATTTGGGATTGATGTTTCTAACTTTATTTCGAGGACATTTGCTACACTAATACAAAATTGGATTATATGATTTGCTTTAGTACAGGATGGATTTGATTCAAAAAGTAAGATTTATTTTCTTATACAGCTAATAATATTACTTGGAAAATGCCATGTTCATGTCAAGAAATGGGCCAAAGCTGAGCCATATTGTGAACATTTTATAATGGAGATTAAACAATATGGTACTACACTGTGTAACATTGGAAACAGAAAAGGTTAAAAAAAAAACACATGAAGCATTATGTAAATTTCATTTAAATAAATAAATGTTTTTATTATTATTATTATCATTTATTATTTTATTTACTTTTATTTATTATCTATTATTACCTATTTATTTGTTTATTTTACCCCTGGCATCGGTTTCTACTTTGATTGTATAGCTAATACAATTTCTCTCTTTTTTTTTTTCATAATTGTTGTGAGATGTACATTCTTGTACTAAGTTTGTACATATTTACAATAAAAAAATATATTACTGACTATTATTAACATTAATAACCATAAAAACAACGATGATGATGAATTATTAAAATAATTAGACAATTAATAAAATAAATTATTAATAAAATAGTTTAAAAAACGACTAATAAACAATTAATGAAATAGATAATTTAATAAATAGCCAAATCGGAATCATCTTACATACTAGTATATAGAACATATTATGTTATTATTAGTATGCTCTATATACTATTACTAATATTGACCGTATTGACTAGTACACATACTTACCTCAGTGGCTTTTATTTTGAAGTACGTATCTTCCGGTAGGCTGGGTAGCTGTTTTCTTCTCCACACCTCAGACTTTAGTGTTTCTGTTATGGACTGACAGTATTGAGGCCTGTGGATTTAACATTTTCTGAATTTCAGAAACACCACCCCTGTCTGGACAGATAGTGGCGGGGATGCGGCATCGACATGGGAAATCTTTTCGGGAAAAAGAAAGCAACTCGGGTGACCGAGCAAGACAGAGCTGTGCTGGTGTGTTTAACAACTGCTAACTGGCTAATCTTTATGATTAGAGAACTTGTATATGTAAAATAAAGGTGTTACGCATATCATCTTAATATATTTATATGTATATATTTATATATCTTCGGGAAATGCACTAAAAGGATCGTTAGTCTACATCTACGTCTCATTTAATATTTAATGTTTCTCTTTTATTTATGTGTGTGAGCAGCAACTGAAACAGCAGAGAGATAAACTGAAGCAGTATCAGAAGAGGATCACGCTTCAGATGGAGAAGGAGCGACAACTGGCCAAACAGTTAATGAAAGATGGCAAGAAAGAGTGAGTACAGTCATGTCTGACTTCTTGTTACTTGTAGAACTAGAAGGTCAAGCTTTCCATTAAAACTATCTTCTAATGTTTTGTGTGTATAGTAAAGCACTCCTACTCCTGAAGAAGAAACGCTACCAGGATCAGTTACTGGAAAAGACAGAAAATCAAATTAGTAACCTGGAGCGAATGGTAAATAAAACATTTTACGCAGAGGACATGATGTATGACATGTTTACAAGACTGCAACATTTATTGTAATTCTTTATTTTGTTTTTTACAGGTACAAGATATTGAATTTGCACAAATAGAGATGAAAGTTATTGAAGGATTGAAAGTTGGCAATGATTGCCTGAAGAAAATGCACGAGGTATGTAATGAGAAATGAGTGTTATTTATCATCACATTTAGTACAATGTACTGGTGAATTTAACTTCACTTTACTCTTTTTTTTTTTTTTGTAACCAGATGCTGTCCATAGAGGAAGTGGAGAAAATCATGGATGAAACACATGATGCCATTGAGTATCAGAAGGTAAATTTTACTGCTCACACTCTGAAAATGTCAAAGGACTCCATATATACACTGACTGAGCTATACACTGAATAGGGTTCAATGGGGTCCTCGTTTGCATTTTATTTCTTTACAAATTATGTTGTCAAGTTAACAATAATTGGAGTAAATAGCTGAATTAAAAAAAATATATAAAAATTTATAAAGAAAATAAATCCATAAAGAAAACCTGACTGTCTATTAAAAGAGCTTGCAAAAACTTTGTCACAAACTATTTCTTCAATTGAAAATCATGTAGTAATGTTTTACATTTCTCATTTTTATTTGTTAAATGGAAAATTCAATGCAAATGTTATTGAAATAATTAAAGGCTTAAAATCCATTGCAAATAATAATAATTTAAATATAACATTGTTCTAGTTGTATCAAGCTCTAAAAATGTTGAGTAGAAATTATTATATGTAATTGAACATAATTAAAAAATATTTAATTCAAAAACGAATCAAAAACTGCCAGAAAAAAATAGAAATGTATAATGTTTTAGAAATATAACTGAAAATTATAAACTTATTTTTATATTTTATAAACTTTTGTAAAAAGAAAACTTAAATATAGGTGAAATTCAGTTTAACACATACATTTATGTAAATAAAACATAAAAGATTATGTGATTAAGCTAAATAAGTACAAGGTTCTGTATTTTTTGATGTTCTTAAAAATCATTTCTTTTGACTACGGGAGCCCTTAGAGTCTTACATGTGGAGAATCTGATCCTGAAGTACTGACAGGCAGCTACATCCATCTCTAATGCTGAGTTCAGACTGCATGATTTTAGTCCTGATTTTTCACTCGCCAACAAGTTTTGAGAAATCGCTGAGAAATGCCTGAAATCACAGGCAAATCGGTGCTCATTCAAGTGAGTGACAATCACACAGTTTGAACTATCAAGGAGTCACCAATACCCATGAGATATTTGGCATGCTAAATATATGGACCTGTTGGCGATTCAAATCATGCCGTGTGAAATGTGTTCTAATTGAAAATAGCATCAGCGATTACCTACAGCCAATGAGAGCAGCATGCACTAGTATGGGTACCTGCAGGCCAGCGGGAGGTTGGGGGAAAAGTTAAAAGTGCTCATTTTCAGTTTATTTAGACCCATTTATTTGGATCGGCGATTCACCTATTGTAAAGTCACGCAGTGTGAAATTTGATCCATCTTACAGTGTAAACACAGCACAGACAGAATGCTACCCTAGATAGTCATGCAGTGTAAACCGTCCGTGACACGACTACTTTGAAAATCATGCCGTCTGAACTGAATCATGCAGCCATAAGACACACTGGATCTCTTCGCATTGCACTTTGTATCTCTGTGAGCGATCTAGAACTGTTTGCTTTAAAACTCTCATTCCCATTATCTGTGTCTGTGCAGCAAATTGATGAGATGCTGGCAGGATCTCTGACCCAGGAGGATGAGGAGGCTGTGCTAGCAGAGCTGGAGGCCATTACTCAGGTCTGGCGGCAACACACTCCCAACAGCCCTTTATTCTGATGGTGTGTTTCCATTTGTGTTTTATACATCCTATGTGTGTGTGTGTGTCTGTTCAGGGAGATGCTGACCTTGAACTTCCTGAGGTGCCTGGAGAAGAGCTACCAGAGGTTCCAGAGCAAGAGCCAGGTCTGTGTTTTCTTCTCTATTTCTGTATAAAAATACTATGCATACATTAGCGTTGCCAGAATCATTGATGTTTGTTAATATTCCGGAGTTTTTAAATGGCTTAGTTCATAGTTGCAACTCCATGTGCTTTTCAGTTTAGAACACAATACTCATGCATTGTTTGTGTGTCTTTCTCTGTTACAAATACAAAAGTTGAGCTCTGTTACATGCTCCTGCACTTCACTGGATAGTCTAAATATGTCTGATCACATCCATACCAGTTATAACCCCCTAACTTTAATCCCAATTTTTGAGATTACACTTAAAAAATGGAACATGTCCTTGGACCACATTAGCATAGTGTTTTTTTTTTTTTTTTAGAAAAAATTTAGATTTATACAAGACAAAAGCTGATTAAGCCTTCTGTTGATGCTTATTTCAGTAGGATAGGACAATATTTGGCAGATGCAGAATAACTGAGATGCAACAATTGGAAAATCTGGAATCTGAGGGTTCAAATTAGAAAAAATATAAAAATACAGAAATGCACATTGCTATAAAAAATGGGTTTTGATCTATTTACAGTTGGAAATTTACAAAATATCTTTACTTAATATTATAATAGTTATTTGAATAAAAAAGAAATGGTACAAAGTCGATAATCATATGCATATTATATATAGTTCGCCACAATAAGTTCAGTTTTAAATAATTATTATATACATATTTTTAATGCACTGAGAAATTTCCTGGGCTGCATGGTGGCGCAGTGGGTAGCATGTTCACCTCGCAGCAAGAAGGTTTGATTGTAATGTATTGGTTGCTGTGTGGAGTTTGCATGTTCTCCCTGTGTTTGTGTGGGTTTCCTCCGGATGCTCCGGTTTCCCCCACAAGTCCAAAAACATGTGGTATAGGTGAATTGGGTTGGCTAAATCATCCGTAGTGTCTAAGGATGTTTCCCAGTGATGGGTTGCAGCTGGAAGGGCATCCGCTGCGTAAAACATGCTGGATAAGTTGGTCGTTCATAATGAATGAGAAATGTCCTACCTGTGGGACATCGTGACCGATAAGGACTGTAAACACAATACCACTCTTTAAAGTCTAAAGAGAAAGTAAACAGTTGAGGAAAAAATATATTAATGATAGTCATTAACAATAAATCAATAACAAAAAAACTACTAAATTAGACTTCCTGAAACATGCTAAGGACTGTTTTAATGAGCACATTTGTTACTGATTATACTTTGCTTATTTGTTTGCATGTCTTCAATAATGTTTTACCTTTATTGGCTTTATTGGTGTTTTTTTCTCTATCACTAAAATTGTAATGTGAAAAATTGTGAAATGCATTATGCTACATCCATGGCAAAATTAATGAAAATGATACATGGTTTTTGGCACGTTAGTGAATCTTTAGTAGTAAAAAATCGTATCAGTAGCTGGTTTATTGTGCATTTTGCAGCGTCACATGAGAAACTCAAAACAACGTAATGGAAACGCCTTATATTTAAATAAAAATCCAATTCAATAGCAAAAAAAGGTTTTAAGGATATGGATATGAACTTGTACAAAAAAAAAGAGAATAATCAGAGCATTTACTGAATAAACACTGACATAGAGAACATTACACCCACATGATCACGCTTGACTTGTTTACTGTTGCTTACTAGGTTACCAATACTACAGTCAGCTGCTCCAACAAGCTGATACAAAACAAACCTAATTTGCTGTTTTAATTCATTTATTTTTTGTAAAATTAAAAAATATTTGCTTCACCTTTGGATTGAAACCCGGCTACTGAGCCATGCTTGAGTTTTTCAATCTGGCATATAAATATGAAGACGTGCATAAATACTGTCATTTGAATCTAGCTGTTGCCATTTTTCCCTGTGGCTTTGAAAATAGTATCGAGCATCAGTATATTTAAGACACTGTATATAGACACTGGATGACTACACTACTATTCATACACCATGCAGATGCTTAAAGAACATGTTGTATGTTTCAGTGCGGGAGAAGGAGAAGGTGAAAAAGAAGCCAGAGCGTGAGATGGTGGCAGTGTAAATACAGATCTGTCCGCCTGCCATCTGTCGTACCTCCACGTCAGCTCTCGAGCCGTTCCACTGGACCCCAAGGGCTCATCCCAAACAAAACCCCTCATACATGTTGAAGACCCTACATCCATGCCATTTTTTTAAAACTTGTACATACACAGCATACTGTACGCCATTTAGTTTAGTAATACAATCATTTTGAAGAAGATGCTCTTAACAGTGCCTGGTCTTTCTAATCACCCTACAGTTTTCATCTGATCTTGTAACTATACATCAAAGGCGTATCATTCTAATGCATGCATCACTTTTATTATAACAGTCTGTTTAAATGATGAAACGTTACACCATGGTTTGTGACACAAAACTGAAGCGTTTCCATTATGGGCGTAAATTTGTACAAACTTTACAGTGTCCTGTAAAATGATATTAAAAGCTACAACTATAACAAGCCTGGTTTAAAGGTGATTTAAGCAGGTTTAAGACGGCAGCCTTGTCGATTTGAAGTTTACAAAACCCTACTGTATATACATATACACTCACTGGCCACTTTATTAGGTACACCTGTCCAACTGCAAGTTATCTCAAATTTCTAATCAGTGAATCACATGGCAACAACTACATGCATTTAGGCATGTAGACATGGTCAAGACGATCTGCTGCAGTTCAAACTGAGCATCAGAATGAGGAAGAAAGGTGATTTAAGTGACTTTGAACATGGCATGGTTGTTGGTGCCAAACGGGTTTGTCTGAGTATTTCAGAAACTGCTGATCTACTGGGATTTTCACGCACAGCCATCCCTAAGGTTTACAGACAATGGTCTAAAAAAAGAGAAAATATCCAGTGATCGGCAGTTCTGTGGGCGCAAATGACTTGTTGATGTCAGAGGAGAATGGCCAGACTGGTTCGAGCTGATAGAAAGGCAACAGTAACTCAAATAACCACTCCAAAGTTGGACATTAGAAGATTGGAAAAACGTTGCCTGGTCTGATGAGACTGGATTTCTGCTGCAACATTCAGATGTAGGGTCAGAATTTGGAATCAACAACATGGTTCAGGATGGCGGTGTAATGGTTTGGCATTTTCTTGGCACACTTTGGGCCCGTTAGTACCAATTGAACATTGTGCCGGTGCCACAGCCTTCCTGAGTATTGTTGCTGACCATGTCCATCTCTTTATGACCACAATCTTCTGATAGTTATTTCCAGCAAGATAACACGCCATGTCATAAAGCGCGAATCAAGTATACCAGAAAGGTGTACCTAATAAAGTGGCCAGTAAGTGTACTCTTATTAAATACAGTTCTGTTTGTAATCATCATATGCTGCACACACAGTTTTTATGAAGTCTGCATACATAAGATACAAGTATAGAATCGATCCTAAACTAATGGCACTGGAACCCTACGCATTGTTTTATGCTTATTTTGGTTTTGTAACTAGCTCACGGATTCATTTCAATTCATATTTCCCCATGTCAGCTCTCCCAGTTGTGTACTTTAAAGTCAGTGTTCAGTATATTACTCCATGCTCTGTCTTTCTAGTTTTGTAAATCTACAACAATAAATTTTATGTAATCATTTTTTATCATTATTTGGACTGCAGGAAGAATATTACTAGCAGCCACTAGGGAGCAGTGTAATGCAGGCTGTGTTGTGTACAAGAGTCTTCTGCATTCTTTGCTTTTATTGCAGGTCATTTTTCTCTCTAAATGGACTCATGTCTTAAAGAAACAAAAACACACGTGTGATATATGCTACTGTTTAAATCTATAGGGTCAGTAAAATTAGTGTTTTTATTTAGCACGGAGGGTGTCACGGTGGCGTGGTGGGTAGCACGATCGCCTCACAGCAAGAAGATCACTGGTTCGAGCCCCAGCTAGGTAAATTGGCATTTCTGTGTGGAGTTTGCATGTTCTCCCCGTGTTCTCGTGGGTTTCCTCCGGGTGCTCCGGTTTCCTCCACAGTCCAAAGACATGTGGTACAGGTAAATTGGATAAGCTAAATTGGCCGTAGTGTATGGATGTTTCCCAGTGATGGGTTGCAGCTGGAAGGGCATCCACTGCATAAAACATATGCTGGATAAGTTGGCGGTTCATTCCGCTGTGGCGACCCCTGATTAATAAAGGGACTGAGCCAAAAAGAAATTGAATGAATTTAGCATAGACACTGAACTAGTAAAGTTCTCCTACTGTAGAGATGTCAGTGGGCTTTTGTTTTAACAGATTTCACTTGAGATACAAGCACTGCAATTATCTTCATATATCAGCAAAGGACTGACATCTTATTTATCTATTAGTTAAAAAACAAAAAGTGTCAAATGATGTGCAGTCATAAAAGCTATAATTAACCACTCTACTGTAAACCCTGTGTGCTACATCAAGCAATAGTTTTCAATCAAGGAGGCTTCAGCATACTGTCAAAACTTAATCAATCCAAAAATCCTCTTAATTTGAAGAATTTAGATGCAAAAACCTCTAAGTGCCATCTGAAAATCATTATTTGAGAGTAAAATTATTTTTAAGTAATAATTAATAATTATTCTAAATATAAATATGTATATATATATTTTTTCCCATCCATTCATATTCTTTTCGCCTTAGTCCCTTTATTAATCAGGGGTCATCACAGTGGAATGAACCGCCAACTTACGCAGCAGACGCCCTTCCAGCCACAACCCATCACTGGGAAACCCATACACTCTCATTCCCACTCGTACACTACGGACAATTTAGCTAACCCAATTCACCTATAGCATATGTTTTTGGACTTGTGGGGGAAACCGGAGCACCTGAAGGAAACCCACACCAACACAGGGAGAACATGCAAACTCCACAGATATGCTAACTGACCCAGACGAGGCTCGAACCAACGATCTATCTATCTATCTATCTATCTATCTATCTATCTATCTATCTATCTATCTATCTATCTATCTATCTATCTATATCTATAAATAAATAAATAAATATATATATATATATATATATATATATATATATATATATATATATATATATATATATATATATATATATATATATATAATTTTTTTTTTTATTGCACATTTGTAAGTTATATGAATATATTTTTATATTTATTGTGGTTTTTTTTTCAATTACAAATTTTAACAATATTGAAAAAATTTAGAATTGAAAAACACCACACAATAAATATTTTAAAAATACATTTAGAAATATCATGTTTTATATACACACTACCGGTCAAAAGTTTGGGGTCAGAAGCATTTTTAAATGTTTTAAAATAAGCTTATCCTGTTCACTAAAGCTGCATTTATTTCATCACAAATATAGTACAAATTGTAAAATTGTGAAATGTTATTGCACTATAAAATAACTGTTCAAAAGTAGTTTAAAATTTAATTTAATTTAATAACTTATTCCAGTGATTTTAAATATGAATTTTCAGCTTCATTACTCCAGTCTTCAGAGTAACATGATCCTTCAGAAATCACTCTAATGTTGTTTATTATTATTAATATAATATTAATCACTGGAGTGATAATTTCATTTGGAACTACATACAATAAGAAAGCAGTTATTTAAAATGTTAATAAATATTTAACAATTTTACAATCTTTTTATATTTAAATAACAGGGTTTCGGCAGGTTTCTTCAAATCAAATTTGACTTTTTTAAGAGCATTATGAACTAAATTTTAGACTTATAAAGGGGCTAAAATGATTTTTTTTAACGGCCTGGAGACTTCTGTAAATATTTTTTGTATTAATGGAAGATCACATAAAGGCATGTGTTGCTTTAGTTTTCTTTCCCTGATTAGGGAATTTAATTTGGAGAATTTGCTGTAAAAATGTCTAACAGCTGTTGTGAATGGACCCTTTTAACATTTCCAGGTTTCTCAGTAGTGGAAGTTGTCATAGTTGAAATTAATAGCGGAAATGACTTAATATTTTTGTAATATGATGCAAATTTGTTTTAAAACGTATATAAATATACATACGATTAAAAAAATCCAAATATTAAATACATATATATTAACAAATACATATATATTAAAAACTTTCAAAGATTTAGGATTATGATGATCGTTAAACAGGTCATAACAGTCTTGTGGAAAGGGTCCACTGTATCTCTTTGCAATACAAGACTTAAATATAAAATAAGTTTTAAAATGGATTAGGTTATTGGGTGTTGGCCAGATTGGGTAGCTTTACTTGGACATTAAGACCTGTTTAAAATGATTTAAGACCTACAACACATTATTTCAGTGAATTTATGAATTTTAGGGCCTAAAATTATGTTTTTAAAATTGACTTGTTAAGACTGCACGGACACCCTGAATAAATGCTGCCCAAACGTTTGACTGGTAGGGTACATATTTTTTCAATTCCAAATTTTTACAATATAATACTAATATATAAAGACAAAAATATGAGGTCAGTAAGATAAAAAGTAATTAAGAAAAAATTCATATTCATAGCAAGAATGCTTAAAATTATGATAAATGACAAAAAACTATTTTTACATTGTTAATATTAACGTGAACTTTCTATTAATTGAAGAAACTTTAAAAAATGATGAAAATATTAAGCAACACAACTCCTGTGTTGATGGATTTCTGACATGGCATACCTGAATTTTTCATTTTTCAAGGAATAATAGTTATTTTAATTTACTCTGGCTTTAAACTCTGAATGAAGTCTTTACATGCATTTAAAAATCTTACCAAACCTCATCCATTTAAACAATATTTTCCTCTACGATCCATTTAACTGAATATTTTGACATCTAAATGTATGTACCACCACAGGTAACTGGCTACAGCTTATGTTGTAAAGTTAAGTGTGCAGTTTTTTTGTCCAGAGTACTGGTCATAAACATTTTGAAAAGCATTGTTTGAAAGGCACTGGTCTAAAAAACCCAAATACCTGCATAGCTTAGTTGGACGTCCATTGTCTGGCACAGGCAGCTGGAGGTGTGTGGGGCTGCTCTTATCTCGCCTGACACAAAGCACTATGGGAGTGGGCGACTGCCCTATGAGTCTGAATGGCTCCACCAGAGCTCAATATGAAGCAGTTTCATACTGTTACATTGTCAGACTTTGATCAATGAATGTGCACTAAAGACAGAAATTGAGCTTCAGAAACAATAAGATAACCTGAGTTTTTCTTTAAATATGTTAAATAAAGAACATCTAGCTTGATTACATTTTGCTGTATCTCATCCAGCTGATAAATATCTTCTCTTAAAGGTATATTTCACTAAAAAGATTAAATTTACTCACTATTTACTCGCACTCAAGTGCTTCCAATCCTTTCTTTTCTGCACTGAACGCAAACGTTTTTTTTTAAAGCTGAAAACCACAAAAGAAGATATTTTGAAGAATGTTAGAAACCTGTAACCACTGACCTCCATTGTAGGAAAAACAAATACTTTAAAAGTCAATGGTCACAGGTTTCTAACATTCTTCAAAATATCTTCTTTTGTGTTAAACATAAGAAATGTTCTCTTTTGGGTGAACTATCCCCTTAATCAGATCTGTTGAAAAATGATGCTGTTGGTGTATGTATCGATCGCTGTTTTGCTTTGTTGCTTTTTATTTACCCTTCACGCTGGGTCTCGGCAGATCCAGCAGATAAGACTTCCACCGTGACGTGAAATCAATCGATGTGGCCTCCAGGCGGAAGCATCTCCAATGTTATATGCATTTCCCAGGAACCTCCATGAGTGCTGTATGTGCAGCTGGCTGAAAAAGAAAGAAAGGAAAGGAAACTGTCCATTGTGTTAGGCTGGATTTCTTGACCTTTGCAATCAAGGAGCGCACACACACACAATTAAATGTAGTTTACTCTGTTGCTTGACCTTTAAGGCAGGGAAACATAGAGCAGGGGAGCTCAATCCTGCTCTTCAGGATCTACCATCCTGCAGAGATGAGCTACGATTGCAATCAAGGAGTCTTGGAGTTCATTTGAAAATGACATGCAGCTGTGCTAAAACTAAATTTGACTGCTTTTCTCATCAGAACATGCAGCTGTAAAAGATGTTGCCACCAGATTAGCAGCTTATTTTGAGGATAAACATAATACTGGAATATTACTGCCTACACTGTAAATATATCTGTTAATTAACCGTTTCCGTATCTGTGATTCACAATTGTTCTCCATTTATTTACGGTTGTGAATTGCATTATGGGATGTTGATCTCTGCTCTGTTGACTGTTGATGTTGAAAATGCAATTCTTCAGTTTAACAAAGTGACTTTTATTTACATTTTAGTAGTAGTCTGAAGTAATATAATGTATAAGAAATAATATATAGAGACATCAGTCTGTAAATTAACAGAAAATGTATTGGCAGTTTATTATATGGTTTTCATGCTGTAATATACAACACCAACCCAGACAATACAGGATGGGCCATTTATATGGATACACCATAACAAAATGGGGATGGTTGGTGATATTAACATCCTGTTTGTGGCACATTAGTATATGAGAGGGGGCTCATGAAAGAATAAAGTTACGTTAAAACCAAGCACACCATTGTTTTTCTTTTGAAATTTCCAAGAAGTTTGATGTCACATGACCCTCTTATTTAAAAAACAAAAGTAGGATCTGAGATGGCTGACTTTAAAATGGCCATCATGGTCACCAACCAAACTTTAAAAGTTTGGCCCCTCTCATATACTAATGTGCCATAAACAGGACGTTAATATTACCAACCATTCAAATTTTATTAAGGTGTATCTATTTAATCGGCCCACCCTGTATATCACTTTAAACTATTAAAAATACTTTGAAAAGTATTTTTTAACTTTCAAGGATAAAAGTTGTTAAAAGATCAAGCTCCCATAATGCAATTTAAAAACATAAATAAAACTACAGCATAGTTTTGAGAGGATCACGTGCTTATGATTGACCATGGCTGGTCCCACATTAGCTAACACATGATGCACCAATCAGATGATTCCCAAGTCAACATAAATAATCATGAGTGCTCTTCCAGCTGCAACCCATCACTAGGAAACATTCATACACCCTCATCCACACACATACACTACGGACAATTTACCCAATTCACCTATAGCGCATGTCTTTGTGATGGAAACCAGAGCACACAGAGAAAACCCCACTCAAACACGGGGATAACATGCAAACTCCACACAGAAATTTCAATTGACCCAGCCTGGGCTCGAACCAATGACCTTGCTGTGAGGTGATTGAGCTACTCACTGTGCCACGGTGATGCCCTAGCAATTTATCTCTCCATAGCAATTCTCAACTTATTAGCCATAAACAAAAAGGGGAGTTCTTGAGATCTACTTGAGCTCAAACTCCCCACTCGGCCCTTAATCGGGAGCCCCGGGCTCGAGGATCTTCTGAGAATGTCAAACACGCTTTATTATCAATCATCAGCTAAGTGTGAACTCTTGAAAACACAATTAGACTAATTAAAATTAAAAATAAAAAAAACATAAAAAACATTGAATTATGATTTTTAAATTATTTTATTAGTAACAATGGATATTTAAAGATTTTACATGGCTTAAACCTTAAAAAAATATGGTTCTTTTAAATCTTATTCATGTAAGGAAACCTAAAATGGCTCTTATGGCATCACTGTAAAAACACCAACTTGGAAGCTTTGTTTTGAACAGTACAAGATAGCACACATAATATTTGCTACATATTTTAGAATCCAAAATAATGGTGTAATCAAATCATATTTACGTTCACTGTTTAAAACAATTAATATAATAACATTCATTCATTTTCTTTTTGGCTTAGTCCCTTTATTAATCTGGGTTCACCACATCAGAATGAACCGCTAACTTATCCAGCATATGTTTTACGCAGCTGATGCCCTTCCAGCTGCCAATCACTGGGAAACATCCATACACTCCCATTCACACCCATACACTACGGACAATTTAGCCTACCCAATTCACCTGTACTGCATGTCTTTGGACTTGTGGGGGAAACAACTGGAAGGGCATCCACTGCGTAGAACATATGCTGGATAAGTTGGCGGTTCATTCCATTGTGGTGACCCCTGATTAATAAAGGGACTAAGCCAAAAAGAAATTAATGAATGAATAAGATGAAGACTAACTTAGATACAACAGAGACTATAATTCAATATAACTGTATATTGAAATATTTTTATTCTCAGGGACACATTCAGTTTTATTGGTCAATCACGTTTCTTTAATAATACATTGAGTGCCAGTAATCCTGAATGTGTGGTTGTATTTGTTTGTGTAGTCATAGTTTTCTATTATATATACAGAAACAGACAGAGAGAGAGAGAGAGAGAGAGAGCGCAGGAAGAAAGTGTGTTGGTGGTGTGGGCTGGAGCTCCGGAGAGATAAAGGAATTCCTGCCTACATCACACGCACAGACCCACGCGTCAAGTGCCCACTGCTGATCCTCCTCCACTCCTCGGAGAACACTCCACTATGAGTGATGCAGTCATGATGATGCTCCATTTTGAAAATACAATCTTAAAGAGCATAAAAATCCATGACTAAATGTTTCAAACATCATATTTAAGAAACGTTACAGAATGTATAGTCTTGTTTGAATCTACATGTATTTGTATGCCATTTTCTGAGTGTTCCAAAGATTCAAACATTTGAGTCATAATGAATTTGAAAGAGTGATCAAATTGTTCATTTCCATGTACTGCTCACTAAAGTCATGCTCTTTTATAACATGAACAAAACACTTTTGAGAGGGATTGTGAATAAACATTTAATGCTGGCGAATCTATTCAGTTTAACAGTCACTTACTGTGTCCTAAATTGAATACTTTTGTACTTCAAGTGTTTATTATGTGAAAAACTGTAGGCTAGGGTAAATTATGAATGTCTGAATTGATATTTGAAACAGTAGGTGAAAAGCAGCCCAGGTCCAGTGAAATTCTGAAGTGAAAATTACACTTTACTAGGATTTATGAATGGCAATGAAGCAATCAACTGATGCTGGTACACTTTAAAAATTCTGAGCTGTTATAACCCAACGTTTGGTCCAAACATTGGGTCAAAAACAGTCATTTAAATTTAAATAATGCAACATTGGGTTTGTCTATATTTGATCCAACATTGGGTTAAAAAGAGTCATTTAAATTTAAATAATGCAACATTGGGTTATGACAACCCAGCATTTGTTAAAGTGCACCATGCCAGAAACAATACAGCACATGTTTTAGTCCAAATTTTCCATTTTCAGAACATACTTTAAGAGCGAAACTTTATACAGGGATATAATTATTTTTAATCTATTATAGAATGGTTTATAAGGTTTTACAGAGCTGACATTTTAATTTTTAAAATAAGTTCAGTAGTCAAACGATAAAATTTCAAATGATTATTGCTGTTGCACTTGTGCCTTTGGTGTTCTAATTCACTTGTTTTCATTCAGTCTTTCAAGTGGACTACATTAGTGGACTAAGGTACATTCTAAAAGGGATACAGCTGTGGATACGGACATCAGTATGGCATACTTTTTGTGACACTGTACAACAATAATGACTATTTTTACGTTACTGTGAGGGGTGCAGGTTTAGAGTAGAAGTTAATAAAACAATTTAATGGAAAATTGTATAATTAATATAAATAATTCTCGTTAACTTGTATGCTTTCTAGCAACAACCATCTCTACAAATAGGGAATAGTGAACGAATGTGTACAAGAGATGATTAATTGGACCACTTGTCGCCACCTACTGGCGAACGATGTAATGTAGAGAAAGGATTTTTTAGTAAACATATAATTAACAACAATAATTACTATTTTTAAGTTACAGTGAGGGGTATAGGTTTAGGGTAGACGTTAATAATACAATTTCATTGGAAATTTAATCATTAATATAAATTATTATCGTTAAAATCTGAATTCTTACTAGCAACAAGCCTACAAATAGAAAATAGTGAACAAATGAGTGTACCAGAGAAGGTTAAATCGAACACATCTTCACTTATCGCCATCTACTGGTGAACAATATAATGAAATAATTTTTTAGTAAACATATAATTTAGTTCATTGACAACAATAATTACTATTTTTATGTTACTGTGAGGGGTATATATTTAGGGTTGTGGTAGACGTTAATTGGAAATGTAATCATTAATATAAATTATTGTCGTTAACTTCTGAATCCTTTCTTGCAACAACCCTATAGAATAGTAAACTAATGAGTGTACCAGAGACAATTAAATTGACCACATCTTCACTTGTCACCACCTACTGGCGAACATTGTAATGCAGAGAAAGTATTTTTTTAGTAAACATTTAATTCAGTTCACCGACAACAATTACTATTTTTACGTTACTGTGAGGGGTACAGGTTTAGAGTAGGCGTTAATAAAACAATTTAATGGGAAATTTAATAATTAGTAGTAATAAGTAGTATAAGTAGTAGTAATAATTAGTGTAAATAATTCTCAGTAACTTCTGTATCCTTTTTAGCAACAATCCTTCAAATAGAGAATAGTGAATCAATGAGTGTATGAGAGACGATTAATTCAACCACATCTTCACTTGTCACCCCCTACTGCGAACGATGAAATGCAGAGAAAGGATTCTTTAGTAAACAGATAATTCAGTTCATTGAAATTAATCAATATTAATTAAAAGAGTGCTCCGGTTTCCCCCACAAGTCCAAAGACAAGCGCTATAGGTGAATTGGGTCAGCTAAATTGTTCGTAGTGTATGAGTGTGAATGAGAGTGTATGCTGCAGCTGGATGGGCATCCACTGCGTAGAACGTATGCTGGATAAGTTGGCGGTTCATTCTGCTGTGGCGACCCCTGATTGATAAAGCGACTAAGGTGAAAAAATGAATGAAAGAATAAATTAAAAGAGTGGGTTTCAGTGTACAAAGGCGATTCAAGAATGCACTGTGCTTGATCTACTCACAGCTTAACGTCTTGCCATTTATGACAACAGCGTGTAACCTATAATGCTGTAGTAAATGGTCTTAGTCTGAAGCTTATTCACTAGCCCCGCGAAAGCTCCTGTTAATCGGAGGATGCTCTTCTCTTCTCTTCCGTCGCTCGTTCACAGCAGCGCGGAAGGCGAACGCGCAGAGGCGGAGTCCGCGGGAACATCAAGTGCAGCTCCAGTGACGAGGATGAGCGCGTACGGTGGATTCCCGCCACTCCGGCGGCTGCGCGTGGGCATCAGTGAGAGAGTTCCGTATAAAAGCTCCCGCATCCTCCTCTGCCTCTGACACTCTCTGTGTTTGAATGATACGGTGTCTTCTTCCTCTCCTCCTCCTCTTTTGTTTTCTCGGGAAACATTTTCCTGCAGTAGAAATTGAAATTCTCGTCTATGGTTCTGACTCAAGCTTCCAAAATGTCCCGGACTGACGAGGTGCACCGTATAACGGAGAATGTTTATAAGGTAAGTTATTATTGAGTAGACATATCTTTGTCTTTTTAAATGCTCTGCATGAATCATTATGCAGATATTATATGCCGGGTTAAAGTATTAGTGTTTTAAAATAATACCGAAAAGGTTTTAAAGTTGCTTACTGTGAATAACTTGTTTAATGGGACACTTCATATGTGTGCGCATATAGAGAATATGAGGGGCTCGTAAACTCCATTTCTACTGAGACTGTCACTTTGAAGTAAATTTTGACAGAATTTGTAGTGAACTGTCCCTTTAAACGATGCAGACTAGAAACACATGTAATGTAGAAATAGCTGGTTTCAGTGTGGAACCAGTTTAACCAAATAGTTCAATCGGTCATCTCACCTGTACTCTCTGAAACTCATGTGAGTTTCAAGTGCCTGTCACTTATGTAATGAGGATAAAGACAGTCTGAGAGTTCACTTCTGTACAACTTTTGTGAAATCTTAAACAGAAAATGTACTAACCCTCGCCTTGCTCCAAACCTGCTTCAGTTTCTTTATTTCTGTTGAACACAAAATATGTTGATACATTTTGAAAAGTGATAGTCATTACCATCTATAGTAGGTAAAAATACTATGCGAGGTGATGGCTATATGAGTTTACAACATTCTTCCAAGTATCTCATTTTGTGTTAGACAGAAAAGAGAAATTTATAAAGACTAGGACCACTTGAGGCTGAGTAAATGATGTGTTTGTTCTGGTCCTTGAATGTGTTAGTTTGTGTATGCTTGTATTTGTTTTGCTCTAAGTGAGTTCTCGGTTAGTAATGTGGTATGAAACTGATTGTGTAAAACAGATGGAGAATAACTGCGTCCCATCAGGAAAGAGTGACTAATGCACTTGCATGGATCCCTATGGCAGTCGTGTACGAATGTCCTTTTACTTCTTTTCTCTGCCAGCTTTTCCCGCATGGAGCTCACGTCTGTTGTAGTGTACAGTACCTCTTTGAAACCACCTGACTCACCAAACTAAACCTTGGTGGCTGACCCAGTGAAGCATGTTAGTCAATCCTGCAGACATCTGTTAAGGGACTTTAATGTTTAGGCTGTTAATTCCAACCCATGGAGGTAATATCCTTGGCTAGAGAGTGAAGGGACGCTATTATTACTTGGGGATTTGGGGGGGGTACTGTTCTGTGAGGATCTTTTGACTGAAATGATGTAGCAAATGTTTTTAAATAATTAAACATTAGAGGAGATGCAGTACATTTAGTTTTATACATATGGGGTGTAAAAGTCATGTAGATTAACATTAAGTTATATATTTTAGAGTAACAACAAAGTATTTTTAATAAAATGTATATATTTATTATATAATATAGCTCTGTGATGTGACTAATTTAATTAAAATAATATTGGAAAGAATGCTACGCATAGAAATATATACTAAAATAAGGAAAAACTATTATAAAATAAGATAATAAAAAAAGTTCTAGATCAGAGATGCCCAAAGTAGGGCCTGCAGGCCAAAGTTGGCCCAATGAAACCTTTAATTTGGCCCACCATCCCATCTGAGAGGAGAGAATGATGGAAAGGGTTGGGGCCAATGACTTGAACACAGAGATAGTCATTTTCTGATCTGACTTAACCTTTTTGTTTGTTTGTTTTATTGCTGAGCTGCAAAAAAAGCAAACTGGAATTAAATGTTTCAATTAAATGTAAATGAATCAGATTTTTTAAAGTGTAATTACTGTGACTTGATGGATAGAGGATTATGTACAAGACATCGGCAAGAAAATCAAGGCAAAAAATAGTATAATTCTATTAGAAATTAGATTGTTTTTACTGTAATAAATAAATTTTACAATGTAAAAGACTAAAAACATTATTAAATAAATTAGGAACCTACCCATGCTAAATCGCCCCGCCTATATTTTCCTTCGGCCCACTAGCCTCAATTTTAAATATTAAATTATATATAATCTGAGTAGTTCTTGTATACAAATTTCGACACTGGCCTAAGAAAGCAGTCCAAAAATAATTTTAAATATTAAATGAGTTAATGAGTGTGTATTGATGTTTCCCAGTACTGGGTTGCCGCTGGAAGGGCATCCACTGTGTAAAACATATTCTGGATAAGTTGGCGGTTCATTCGGCTGTAGCGATCCCTGAAGAATAAAGGAACTAAGCCGAAGGAAAATCAATGAATTAATTAAATGGGTTTAGATTATGCATGTCACATATATCATAATATATTATATGTATAGAATTCTATTATTACATAGAATTCAAATGTATTTTTAGTGCTTTTTTGGCCAATATAAACTTTAGATTTGCAGACTTTGCAAAAATAAAATACATGTGTGTTTATAAGGAAACACAAATCCGCATATGTGAACAAACAGGAATCTTGTGCTTCCTTGGAAAGACTCGTGTGAGGCTGAAGTCAAAAGAAGGCAATGATAATATCTCAGTTCCTAATAGAGGAAGTTATTTGTCTTCCACTGTAAATCTTTCTTAAATGTGGAGATACATTTTTCATGAGCTTAAAAAGTTGTGTAACCGACCAAAAGAAAAGCTGTAGTTTAATAACTGGGCGTTTCTTGACCACATAATCCTCCTTCAGGATTATTTTGCATGCGTTAGTACAGTGTTATGTTCTTGTCAATGGCAGAAGTTTCAGAATATTTACATAGAAACCATCTCCAGTGTTTGCATGGCCTTTGATGAAAGTTCTTCTGTTTAGATTCTTTCAGGATTAACTTAAAACATTAAGCTTACACATTTCAATGTCCTTTCATAGATAGGATGAATTTAAATAGTCATAATTTGTAGAATTGACATATTGAGACACTTTAGGAAGTAATCAGTGGAAGCCGGCTCCAAAATTAAATGATTTTAAACCTCTGTTGGGGATCATTACTATGATATCCTGTGGTGCTTTATATTGAATGAGAAATGGAAACTCAAGTCACGACCAGTGTTACCTCTAGCTTTGAGCATTAGGGTCATTTTGTCCTTTCAGACTTTCAAGTGGGAGGATATTCATTCCTCACTGGGTCTCTTGGCTTCTTTAGGCTCTGTGATTTGTATAATTATGGGTATTGTGAGGCCACAGTGGGGTTCTCTATTATAAGAAATAAAGAGACAGCGGATGCAATGGAGCGATAAACTACTCAGTACTCACTGATAGAAGAACAATGTAGTGGGCCATTTGACAGCATCAGGCATCATCTTTCACATCAGTAATTCACAACTGGTGTGAAATGAACCAGGTATGGGGTGCAGGATTGTTCTGCAGAGCAAAACAATTATTGATCCATTACATTTAAAATCTCTTGTCAAATACGAAATTTCTGAATGCGTCTTCTTTTCTTGGTATAATTTTCAGACTTTTTAATTATTTAAAATATTGTCGTTGCTTTCTGAACTGCGTCATGCCTTATTAGAAAGCATTGCAAAAATATAAATTGAATATATCCTAATTATATGTCATTCTTGATCCTTCAAAACCATTTCGATCCATTGATTCATTCATTTTCTTTTCAGTTTAGTCCCTTTATTAATCTGAGGTTGCCACAGTGGAATGAACCACCAACTTATCCAGCATTTGTTTTATGCAGTGGATGCCCTTCCAGCTGCAACCCATCACTGGGAAACACATACACACTTATTCACACACACATACACTACGGACAATTTAGCCTACCCAATTCACCTGTACCACATGTCTTTGGACTATGGGGGAAACCGGAGCACCCGAAGGAAACCCACGCGAATGCAGGGAGAACATGCAAACTCCACACAGAAATAAAAAAAAACTGCTAGTTTAATATTGGTGCATATGTAAACAATGGTAAATACAACTTGTAAAATATGCAATTTAACATTTAAACATATGTTGATGAAACAGCATAAGTAAGGTTATTAGCTTGGTTGTATCCTTTTGTTCTTGAGAGACCAGTTAAACTTTACTGTACTTTGTAGCTAGATTTCTTAAAGTAATTCACTTGGTATTGATGGTGAATCTCCTCCAGAAATGACAGCGACAGTTTGTTTACAAGTTTGTGGGCGTTTAAGTAGTTGCTGTCATGTGATGTGCGTTTGACAGAACAAACTGTACCGTGTTTTCGTTACATACAGATTGCAAAACCAAAAAACTTTTGTTTTCAAGTGTAGTTGGTTCATTCAAAAGCACAGGTTTCAAGCTTTATCTAAATACATTTTTTATAATTATTTTTTAGGGGTTTTTACCTTTATTTTGACAGGACAGTAGAGAGAATTGACAGGAAAGTGTGGGGAGCAGAGAGAGGGGAAGGATCTGCATAGTACCTTGAGGCAGGAATCAAACCCGGGTTGCCGCGAACACCGGAGTGCATGTGTCAGTGCACTTTCCACTACGCGATAGGCATAGACATACCTGGACATATTTCTTATGTTTGTGAAGCAAGTATTCGCTGAGATTCCAGTGCATTTGTTCACCACAAAAACTGTTGTAAAAGCATACATCTGGTCCGAGCTTCTCCCCCGAAGAAACGTCAGCAATCAAACGGATAGCAATCAATGATTGGCTCCTGTACTAGAAGGCAGGGCTTCATTCGCCACATTGACCGTTACACTTGTCCTCATTCAAAACTATAGGGGTGACATGTCTTGTGTATTCTATAGTCTTTGTTTTGATGTGTTGAATGTTTAATGATGACACTTCATAATCTATTCAGTTCATCTTGGTACATCAAGTACATTTTGTCACCTGCATTTACTGGTTCACCGGAACATTTCTTGAAATACATGCTTGTGTTAACCACAATGTGTTTTATGTGAACTCAAATATTGGGTGTTTCCCCATTCAGCTTATCTATTGTTTACATTTGCTCATCACATTCATAGTGTTGGCCATATGCAATTTATTTATTTTTGCAGCTACCTATGTACATTCACAGGTTTACTACTGTTCTGAGTTGCTACATGATGTCCAGTGTAAAAATCTCTCAAAAATTATGGAAAAACAGTTTTAGATACATAAATCCATGTAACTGGCTGCTTGCTTTGTCTTTTATAATGCTCATATTTATGTCCATGTGAAACTGTGGAGTGTGTTGCACTGATTTTTGAGGGAGAATATATTTCAAATTTCAGAAAAAGCCATATTACCCTGCAGCCCAAGGCCGGTTACTCAAGGACACTAAGCAGGGCTGAGCCTGGTCAGTACCTGGATGGGAGACCACATGGGAAAACTAGGTTGTTGTTGCAAGTGGTGTTAGTGAGGCCAGCAGGGGCAGCTCAACTTGTGGTCTGTATAAGTCCTAATGCCCCATGTAAAAGTAAAGCTGTCTTTTGGATGAGACGTTAAACCAAGGTCCTGACTCTCTGTGGTCATTAAAAAATCTCATGGCACTACTCATAAAGAGTAGGGGTGTAACCCCGGTGTCCTGGCCAAATTTGAATCTGTTCTTACCCATCATGGCCTCCCAATAATCTCCATTCACAGAATTGGCTCTATAACTGTCTCATCACTCCATCTATAGCTGTTGTGTGGTGAGCGCCGTTGTCCTGTGGCTGCCACTGCATCATCCAAGTGGATGCTGCACACTGGTGGTGGTGTGTAGAGACCCCCCTCATGATTGTAAAGCACTTTGGGTGTATGGCCATACACAATAACTGTGCTATATAAACACACACATTACATTACATTACAATTTAGTCAAATGTTTTGAATGAAAATGTACTACACTATTATGGGTAAAACATCAGACTGTTTGATAAACAAACACATCAGCTGTGTAGAAATCGGCGAATGGCAGATCTGCTGAATTTTTTGTAACAGCTTTCGTGAAAAACTGGATCTGCTGACAGTTCTTTGTCCAACTTCGTATGTGATTTCGGGAGTGTGTCGATGTGTATGTTTGTGTGTATGCCTGGCAGCTGCTTAGTAATCTCCCAGGACCCTGGGAGCTCAAATCCACCCGTCTGCACTTACGAGTGACTCAGCCTGCATCTGCCAGTGTGTGGGCAGTGTCTCACGGGCCATTGGAGTATGTGTTTCAGTTTGTGCATGTGCCTCTGTCTGTGTGTGTGTGTGTGTGCGGGTGTGGGTAGTGTCTCGCAGACTGAACGGTCTGGTTGTGAGAATGTGCCTCTGCCATGGCGTAGGGGTTTTGTGTGAGTTCAGCTTTGTGTGTGCCCACGGTGAGTAGGACAGTGAGACCTCCGATATTGTCATCTGTTGAAGGCTGTTTTCTTCATACCACGCTGCACTGCCCACATCCAGTCCACATGTCCACACTTGTGGGCCACACGTTTAGTTTTTTTAATGTAGGTATCAGGATCAATTATGCATACGCTTATTTTGGTAAAGCTTTATATGGTGGTCCCCTTCAGGCATTCAGTTGTGCTCTTAAAATGTCAACTAACTCTCATTAGACTAGTAGTAGAGTTTTATTAGACAGATCTAGTGGAATATGTTTTTGAGGCAGTTACTAAGCCTTATTTTATTGGTATCAGCTGATAAATGTTGATTTTATGTCATTTTTATTGGCCTGATTTGTTAAAGCCGATAAATTCTATATTATTTCTGCTAACTCACTTCAGGTTAGGTTGATTTCGACATTTGCTTTCCTTTTGATTTCTGATTTTAGGGAAAAACAAAAATCTCTCTCTGCTTTTTAACAGAATTCTCATTTTTGGATGGACCAACCCTTTAATGAAAGTGCTGAATAGGTGAGGGATTAGTACTGAACTGGTAAAGCTGTCAGCCTTTGGTTTCACATTCAAAATGTGATTGTAAAAACAGTGAAACAGTGTTTATATCCACCCAAAACATTTCCTTTGTTTGCTGGATATCTGCCAGCTAGTTCCAAAATCAGCATTGTGTATTTGTTTTGTGCTCAGGTGTGTGTGTTCCCAACGAAATAAAGTGTATTTTCAGGGTGGAGTGGGGATTTTCTTTATAGGCTTGGGTGAGGTCAATTGGCTTTCCTCTCTCAAAGTGTTATTTGATTTTCTGGTTCATATTCATAGCAATTAGAAAAGCGCAGTACGTGTCCTCTTGCGGAGGGGTTTTGGCATTATATAACAAGTCCTAGTTTCAACTTTGCCTCTTATCTCAGTCCAAGGCATCTGGAGAGACTTAAAATAAGATAGATGTCATTAAAAATGGGTCCTAAATAATTTTTTGCTTGTTTTTGTGCTGTAAGCTGTCGAAGAGAAGACAGATGGTAGCTCAACAGCATGTTGGACAAAAGCTGTTGGACTGTTTGTTTGCGTCTGTGTTTTTTGACTGCCTGTAGTACCTCTAAAGGGAATGGGATTCTTAGTTGAGACAAGCAGATTATAAAAGCTCCGTAAAGGGCAAAGCTTATGACTTTATGCAAAAACCTGGTACTTACAGATGGCCGCATTATGACTGTGCCGCCTTCCTTCATTATGGCATGTTTGTTTATTAATTGACTGCTTTATAGCTCTTGGCTGAACAGTGACCTCTGTTGTTGTTTTTCTACTTTCTGAATTAATTTTCATTAAAACCTCACTGTGAATCCAAATGGTTGGACATATTGGTATTGGCCGATTTTGAATGTTACCGTTATCGACCTGATAAAAAAAATAAGTTATTGGTAGATTGAATTATAGATAATTTTTTGGCAGTTTATATGTATGCAGCATGTGTGTATCTTTAGAAGAGACTTCTTCAAAACATAACTATGATAGACACATTTTGGGCTCTATTTTAACTATCTAGGCGCAAAGTCTGAAGTGCACCGTGCAAAAGCTATTTTAAGGATGGAAAAATACGCTCTGTGCCCTGGTGCATGGTCTAACAGGGTTGTGCTTATTCTCTTAATGAGGTATGGGTGTGGTGTTTCAAGCATAACGTGCATTAAACTAGTGTCTCAGCTCCCATTCCTTTTAAGAGTCAGTTGCATGGCGCATTTGCTATTTACATGGCGGACTTTGTAAGTGGAAAAACGGAATGCTTTACTGGCAGAAAATAGTAAAACACACCATCTGCAGCACGAAGATAAAGAACGAGCCTCCTCCATTCATTTTACTTTACTTTCTCTTTACTTTACGCTTTACTTTACTTCTTTACCTTCGTGGATAGGGAAATGGTGGTTTACGCACACCACTGAAGACATCCATTAGTCTACATAATTAATTTTGTTTATTAAGCACAAAGATTTGTTTCAAAGCTATTTCTAAATTCAGTTCTAATTTCCAGCAAACAAATAAATGAGCAATAATAACGTTGTGTGGTCAAAAAACGGAGTTCTATCCAAACACACGTCCTATTCTTACGCCCCATATAGTGACGCATACGTCCTTAAAACTCGACAGGAGGACAAATCTATATTTGTTTTTATTAAAACAAATATAAATATACATATAATAAATCATACTGCTAATAATAATAACATACAAATGCAAATTATCATAAATGAACTGAAAAACTAAAAAAAACGCATGAAGAAGCCATGGAGGCGGTGGTTTTTATATTTATGTGGAAAATAATAATTTTCATAACGTTTGAATCCTTTCATTTTTTTCATATGTAAAAATATTTGTGTATTGCTGTACATCCTGTGTGTATTAAGCAATGTGTAAGCGTTTGAACCCACATAGGCACATAACTAACACACTCTACGCTGCACTTTATACCAGCATTTAATTAGTCAATGTGGTCTATTTCAGTTCCTCAAAATAACAACGCGCCAACTATGTGCCTTAACACTCCTTCTTTTTAGACCAGCACACCCATTAGTCAACAGGCGCAAATGGATTTGATTTCATTGGATTTCATTTACATTAAAATATTTTACTCTTTTCAGATGAATGTACTGTATAATGTATAAAATAAATAAGTGACTATGAGTCATGCAGTGCTCTTGGTTTGATTGACTTACTGCTTGTGAGGCTCTTCAGGATATCAAATCAAATGCATTTCCAGCAGTTTTACATGCAGACCTGTCATTTAGCAATTACTGGTGTTTAATTTGTAATTAATGAAGCATTTAAGTCTAGTAATTCCAGGCACAGGCTTAGTCAGGCTCAAACGTGGCATGAGATTGTATTTTTGTTGGTGTGGTGTTGTGGTTAAAGCTAAGGGTTAGTAGTAACCAGATTAAATGGTTTATGTGTGCACGCAGATGGCGAGAGAGACCGCACTGCTGTGATTTGTAGGTGAGAGCCTTGCCAGCTGTTTGGATGTCAGTGATGATGAAAGAGTGAATGAGAAAAACGAGGAGGAAAAGATTTTACGTTGCCAGCAGCATACCATCAGATTATCGCGTCCTTGCAGGCACAGAATGTCTTTGTACTTTCATATAAAATCAGAGATACACTCTTGGAGCACTAAACAGAGACATCTGTGCACTGTAATCAATTCTTTTATAGTCATTTAGACTTGAATGGCCCTACATTTCGGGAATTCATTTCAACAATGATTTAAATAACAGTTTGGACCCCTCACATGAGCTTTATGTTGAAATTCACTCCAGGGTTATTGATAGAAAATGATCGAATGGTATAAAATGCTTTGAGAGATAACTATATTTACCTTTTTCTGAAGATATTTGGTGATTATCTCTACTAATCAGTACTTACCTAAAAGAGCGCATGCTAAATGATATTATCCTTATGTATGTATTGAAATTGTCTTAGTTTTTAGTTAATTACAGGCTGTAATCTACACTCACAGGCCACTTTATTAGGTACACCTGTCCAACTGCTTATTAATGCAAATTATTAATCAGCCAATCACATGGCAGCATCTCAATGCATTAAGGCATGTAGACATGGTCAAGATGATCTGCTGCAGTTCAAACCTAGCATCAGAATGGGGAAGAAAGGTGATTTAAGTGACTTTGAACGTGGCATGGTTGTTGGTGCTAAAGCATGAATCATCTCAGTCTAGTTTCTTAATCATGACAGTGAGTTCACTGTACTCAAATGGCCTCCACAGTCACCAGCTCTCAATCCAATAGAGCACCTTTGGGGTGTGGTGGAACAGGAGATTCGCATCATGGATGTGCATCTGACAAATTTGCTGCAACTGTGTGATGCTATCATGTCAATATGGACCAAAATCTCTGAGGAATATTTCCAGTACCTTGTTGAATCTATGCCATGAAGAATTAAGCCAGTTCTGAAGGCAAAACTGGGTCCAACTCGGTCCTAGTGGTGTACCTAATAAAGTGGCCGGTTAGTGTATTTATCTCAAACCTACAAGGTGATCTGCTTACATGACAATATTTTGGCTTCATCCCCCTCATTTCATTCCATAGGCTAATGTGGTCTTTTGGCAGCCATTATGGATATAATGTGATTGAAGAGGAATCTGTTTTTATCATGCCTGTTTTGAATAAACAGAAGCAGGGCAAACATACTACTGTCATGTCTGCCAGCCAGAGTGGTTTGAGTGGGTACCAGAATAAGGACGGAGGATGGAATTTGGCAAAGAATGAAAGAAACCTATTACTATTTCCCTGCTGCACAAATGTGTAAGGTTACAGTGATGAGATTCTATATTTGTTTTGATTATCCTGCAAATGATAGCAGTCTATCAGAGTCTCACTGTAACTGTGACAAACGGTCTGGTTATAATTATCTCATTTTAACCTGGAATAAAAAAAAACATTTGGGAGAAAAATAGTTTCATTAATTCTGAATATAAATTATTATACTAAAAACAATATTATAAAAAAAATGTAAGTATTTAAAATTTTATTAAGGGTGGCGCGGTGGTGCAGTGGGTAACACTGTCACCTAATAGCAAGAAGGTCGCTGGTTTGAGCCTCGGCTGGGTCAGTTGGCATTTCTGTGTGCATGTTCTCCCTATGTTTGCATGGGTTTCCTCTGGGTGCTCTGGTTTCCCCCACAAGCCCAATGACATGCGCTATAGGGGAATTGGGAAAGCTAAATTGTCTGTAGTATGTGTGTGAATGAGCAGCCTGATCTCACGAGAAAATGTAAGTATTTTTTGTTCAGTTTAGTGGCTAATTCAGTTTAGTGGAGTTCAGTCGTATGAAAATGTAAGATTTTAAAAAGGAGGGGTAGCACCCAACCCTGTCCCTAAACCCAACCATCATTGGGTGATAAGCAAATCGTACTAAATTATACAAATTAGATAGTACGAGTTCAAACGAATTAGCATGTAAATCGAAAAGTTATGAATTTCCGTGAGATTGTGTTGGAAAGAAAGTATATGGGTGTTTCCCAGTGATGGGTGGCAGCTAGAAGGGCATTCGCTGCGTAAAACATGTTCTGGATAAGTTGCCGGTTCATTCCGCTCATTCTCACTTGGTCTTTGGGGGGGTTGCACTGTAATTCTTGAATGGACTGTTTTAAAAGATCATCAAATACATGTCTGACAAGATTATATGAAGTTTATAAGGAACTATTGTAACTGCATAACACTTTAGTTTGTATTTTCTGTTAATAGTTTTAAAGATGTACAATGAACATTTTTTTGCAAAGACAAAATGTGACGGGCGACGCAGTGGCGCAGTAGGTAGTGCTGTCGCCTCACAGCAAGAAGGTCGCTGGTTCGAGCCTCGGCTGGGTCAGTTGGCGCTTCTGTGTGTAGTTTGCATGTTCTCCCTGCGTTTGCGTGGGTTTTCTCCGGGTCCTTCGGTTTCTATTACAGCAAGTAGAAGGAGATTTTGGTATTATGGTAATTAAAATTAGAATATGGTATTCGTTTTTATTAGTTTTACATTTTCCAATAATTACCAAAGAACGCAACAATAAAAATACAAGGAATAAGCATTATAATCCAAAGAAAATAATGGTTATAATAATTAAAATAAAGAAGTTATTAAAAAAAAGTTATTATTATTATTATGAAAAACAATTAGGGCATATAAATAGTTTCAGTGAAAAAACAAAGGAAATTGTATTTAATTGTTATTAAGCAATCAGATCTTTTTATTTTGATTTCTTTAAAAGTTAGAGGCAGATTACAAAAAAAAATAGACACTGAAGGTGCAAGGAAAGGAAATGTAATGAACGGATGTATGTGTGTTTGGAAAAGGATGAGAATCTTTGCTGTGACATTTCTCTCGAGATCTCATGGGAAAGTGCACCAGCAGAAAGACGAATCCCTGATTGTGTGCAGAAACAGCCCCATTATATATATATTCATTATACATAGGCACATGCACCAGCACACGCATTCATCATTGTCTCCATGCATTCAAATTGAAATCGTCCTTCACTCATTTCTCATCCGCATTTCTGTGAATGGATTAAGGCTTTGGGCTGGAGGGGGACACAGTGTTCCATCAGTCAAAGGTAACGAGCTCTATAGCTGCACAAACTCCCCCCTCCTGCTGCGATCAGATGGTACGATCCAAACGTGCAGGGAATTGGAATGCGCTGAGAGTAATGCGGGGGAATTCCGACACAACCATACATGGGCAGGGAAGCTGTTCTCTCTCCATCTCACCTCTCCAAGCTCCCTCTGAAGTGGGATGCACACGCAGTGCTGATGTTCACAGCGAACTCGCACAGGCACACATACACCCACGCACGTACACGCACAGGGGCTCATCTCAAATGTAAATTGGTAAGATGAGCGCCAGGGCGGCTTGTAGGAGTGAGACAGCTGTAACTAAATGACTTGCAGCATCCACAGTGGACACGGAAAAGATATTGGTGCATGTGGGAAGCTGGAGGCAGACGCAGCAGAAAACTCAGATCAAGGACATAATGTTAGTTTTGGAGTGTAATAAAAGTGAAGTTTGGCAAGTGTGTTTTTGCAAGTTTTGCAAATTGATGCACTCCCTCTGGAAGTGAATGAACATTTCTGGAAAAATGGCTTTAAATTTTGACTTGAAGCAGACAAAATGGTGTGCAGCATGCATTTAAATGATACATTCAGAATGTGAAAGTGACTGAAAATATAGTTAACAAAACAAGCATGTCAAAGTCATAATATCGATGCTTTGGTCAGATCTCCTGTCAGTCAAACTTCCAGATAAGAGTCAATTAAGCACCATTACATAGTAACATTAATGCCAATCATTTAAACTCGCAATGAAAGTGGCAGCTGTTTCTTTCTTGAGTAGTGATTGGATAAATTTGATCAAATGTATGAATGATTATGAGTGGCTGAAAGCAAGCTTCCAGTTTATTATATGAAAAGGATGGAGTAGGTTTGGTTTATTTGTGTGTGCTTTTTTAACTATACACTACCTGACAAAAGTCTTGTCGTCAATCCAAGTTGTAAGAGCAACAAATAATAACTTGACTTCTCGTCGATCATTTGGAAGAAGGTAGATGTTTCTGATGAATCATCTGTTGAACTGCATCCCAATCATCACAAATACTCCAGAACCCACATGGACCTAAGATTCTCCTTGAAATCAGTCAAGTTTGGTGAAGGAAAAATCATGGTTTGGGGTTTCATTTAGTACGTGGGTGTGTGAGAGATCTGCAGAGTGCATGGCAACATCAACAACATGAGGTATCAAGACATTTGTGCTGCCCATTACATTGAAAAACAACAGGAGAGGGCAAATTCTTCATCAGGATAGCGCCCCTTCTTATACTTCAGCCTCCACATCAAAGTTCCTGAAAGCAAAGAAGGTCAAGGTGCTTCAGGATTGGCCAGCCCAGTCACCAGACATGAACATTATTGAGCATGTCTGGGGTAAGATGAAAGAGGAGGCATTGAAGATGAATCCAAAGAATCTTGATGAACTCTGGGAGTCTTGCATGAACGCATCAAAGTCAGACTTTACTGTCCTTATTAAATAATTAAAAATCAAGGCTTGATCATATTTTATTTTGGTAAAATAAGTGTAATCTAGAGGCCTTTGCCTTTCATATTAGCCACTTTTGATACCAAATGATCAACTAGAAGTCAAGTTATTATTTGTTGTTTGTAAAACTTGGATAGGCGACAAGACTTTTGTCAGATAGTGTACTTGGGGAACTTAACTTGCAGTATATACATTCATTTTAATTAATTGATTATGTAAATCCCAAGACTGACTATTTAGTTTGATGCATGAATAAAACAATTCCAGTAATTACAAGAAGCACTGTATTACTTGTTTTGAAAAGAAAAGTGTTCATTTTTGACCATTTTACCAGAAAAATCAAACAATAATTGTCATTTTGATGACTAGTAGGCTCAGAAGGTTGTTATCATCCATCCACATGGTTAATCAGCTATGGATCACATACGGCTGCTGCCATAAGTTGACAAGAATTATATATATTATTTATTAAATTTCCCATTAATTCTATTTTATTAATGTTTACCTATACCCCAACCCTAAACCCAGCCATCACAGTAATGTAAAAACAGATCTGGAGTCTTCTCTATTAGTATAGCTGATTAACCATGTAGATTGATGATAACTGCCTTCTGAGCCTACTAGTAGGTGCAGAAGGCCCCCACTGGCCCATATCTTTCAGCTGATAACCACTGATTACGCCCATTCAATCGAGTGATAACATTTGAAGCGGGTGTGTAGTAAAAAGTATTATCTTTATGGGCTGTCCCCATAAAGATAGCCATACAAGTGTGTGTGTTGCATTTGACTTGTTTCTCTTAGAAAAAAATGAGTGTGTGATAAAGCTGAAATGTCTTGCTTGCTAGGAAATCTTATAAAATGTAAATTACAGTGCTTCAAGGCATAAGAGGTCTTTCTGAACAAGCAAGTGTCAGGTTCACCTTAAGCTTGAACAAGCAAAAAGTCAGGGTCACTTTAAACTTGCAGTTATGTAGAAAACTTCTCTGCCCACATATAGTTTGTTTTTCTCTATACTTGTATAATAATGGCATAAATTGAAGTGTCTTTGGAATTATACAGATTTAAGCCACATCTACAGTATTAACATCATAGATACAATATTATTCCCAATGTATATCAAACAAGTGTGTTATTTTCAGAACTGATTCATTTATTCCAGCATTTAATAATATGATTAACAGAGAGTAATTAACAATGCTTTGAGCAGAAGGTGAGCTGTTCAAAATCAACCCTGCATGGTTTTAAAAACCTATTTTGACCCACTGATTAATACACATCATCATCATTTCCCCACTCAACTGTCCTGAAGCTGTAGGACTCAAGAGAATTACATAACGCTGAAGCCTTTACCAGGCTGAAACCCACAATGTTTTAAAGTGTATGTGAAGGGGGAGATGAAAACGGCCACTTTTGTGCACCCACCTGACACTGAAGCATAGATTACACTCATCAATCTGTTCCAAGCTGTCTGACACAGCAGCTCTATCAGTTTCACATCACAGGTTTACGTTATTGCAGGTTTACAGTGTATACCACGAGTTTGTTGGTGTTAATGTACTGTAAAAGGGTGTAGTTGGGGTAAATGAGGCATGTTTACAAACCTGCTAGTTCAACAAATTCTAACCATTCAGAAAATAATACCATGATAAAGGCAGTTTTTGCGTGAAGTGGAGAGTTGTTCATATTCTCAGAGGCTCCTTATTCCTTTAGTATACCCAATTTATTAAGACTTTTACAGATTTAAAGGTAAACAACCAATGCAACAGTTTTTTTTGGCACAAATGCTGTACATTTCTGCTAATGTGGATGGATATTCATTAAGAGACTGTGAAAATGGTGCTAAATTTGGCTGAAATGTTCTACATAAAATGAAAATCCTACTCTTTCCATCTAATAAAGCTATTCTGTGCTTTTTTATAATGTAATATGTTAGTGTACCTTAATTTCAGGGGGAAGCGTGCAATTTCTCTGTGCAAGCCCTGCTGATAGAATATTCATCAATATAAAATCTTACTCATTAATTAAGACTATTAATTACGTCCTAATGATCATATCTGTAATGAAGTGCTGAAAAATTACATGGTAATCTGTGTTTAGTGTCTGGCAGAGGCATACAGAGAAGAAAATGACACCTAATCGGGAGTTTGGTTGCTCTCGTTCATGCTTGTTAGACATGAATTGATTACTGTGGAGTGTTTTTAATGCTTTTAATGATTAGATGTTGGGTGGACATCAGCTTGGCACTGCTTCATGTATAAGGATTATGTTGGGGAGAGGAAAGATACGATTTTAAGGGTTGAAATGGATTGCATTTTGGTTATTCAATGATTCATGACTGCTTTATGTTTGACCACTTATATATTTGTATACTAATATCAAACTTTGACTTTAAAAATGTGCAGAAACGCACTTAGCTGTTATGTTGTTGTTTTTTCAGACATGCTAAAGCTTCACTTTAGTCTTTGCATGAATGGCATTTCACCTCATGCAAGTGATCATGTGCTCTCATCTCACAAGAATGTGGTGCAGTGAGATCCATCAAACTACGGTTGTGTAATTCCTTTCTTGATGAAAACACGCCAGCTGTGCTTGCCTAGCACCCGACCATGAATATCTTTGTTTCCTTCTCATCTCTTCAGTTGGTATTTATTACTTGGTCTGTGATTCCTTCTTCCTTTATAAGGCTTTTACAATGAAGATTAGTATGGCTGGACAGACTGATGTATGATTACTTACAGAAGATGACGAATTACATAAGAAATAATTGTGAGTTGAGATGATGTTAGATAAGATGTGACAGTGAGAGAAAGACAAGGATGTTTATGAATGATTTACTTGGGGTTGATTAAGTTGCCCTGCTTATTTCTAGGAGACTAGCATGCAGTATGTTAAGGGTATCAGTATGGTTTGTAGCTGGGATTTGTATGTTCAAAATTATAGATAATAATATTAAATGACCAAATCATCAAAATTTAAAATAATTATTTTTAATTGTAATATTTCACAGTATTGCATCAAATGCCGATGAATGAATTTACAGAATTTTCACTCATAATGTACAAAAATGTGGCTGCTTTTTATCGTTTTTTTCTGGAAAAAATATAGTGCAAAGCTGAGTGTGTTTCACACAAGCGAGTGGGCTTGATAAACCACCTGTTGGATACATCTTAAACACTCAGTTACAAGGACTGAATAATAAAATAATAAAACATAAAATGAAACCTATTTATACTTGACATGGAATCTATATTGCTGTTTTCTGGTGATTTGAAGTGCTTCTTTTATCCTGAAAGTTCTTTAATCCTATGAAAGTTGATGTTAAGTCTGCTATACAAATAAATGCAAATGTAATTCATTGACAAATAATCTAAATCAAATGCAAATTTCTTAATTAGACAAATTTGCCTTTACTAGTTTGCTTATGTCAAAAATTATATTAAATTTATATTTGTCAAGATCAACAGCGACCGAGTGTTTGCAGATCACTGGAGAACTACATATATTACTTTAACGAACTACAAGTCCCATCATGCATCTCACACACACCAGTTCCTGATTCCCCCTGATTACACACACACAGCTGGAAGTTCATGATGGACTGATTACCGCGACTATATACACAGCACACACACACACACACAAACATCGTTGCTAAGTCTTGTGATCTGAGTGAGCACTACTGAAGCATTTTCCTTGTCTTGTCTTGACATATTTTGTTTTATTATTTGCGTTGTTTTGCTGCCTGTCACGAACATTTGCCTGTTTTCTGGTCACACTTTTGAATTATCTGGATCCTTCTGTGTGTCCCTGTTTTGACCTTTGCCTGCTTGACAGCTTTCTTAATAAACTGCACTTGGATCCTCAACTCCGTTATACCCTGACTCTACAAAGTTATTGTAAAGAGTCAGGGTATATTATATAAAACATTTTTAGATAAAGCTTATTTCTGAAGACATTTGAGTCACAGTTTGCTCTACAGCAACAAATATGAAGATCAAAACAGTCTGTCTTTGTCCTCATTTTCACTGGGAATCTGCTGTCACTGCTGTCAACTGTAGCACAGGGTGGGATTTGGGATATTGCCAAGAAATTTAGAATATTGCCAACTTTAATTAAGAACATAAACAACTTTACTCCAATTCTGTAAAACCTAGCATATTTCTCCATCGCTGTCACAATGTTTGTATTGCACAACACTTTATTGCTGGTGGATAGCTTGTACTTTTACTTTCCTACATTCTGTGTCATGGTGTACTCTACTCCTTACTTTGTCCCTTTATATGCTGCCCTATTATCGTCAAAGTCTGAAGAATGAACAGAAAAAAACTACTTTTGTGGCCAAATGTTCTCGAAGCAAATTCGTCAAGTAGAGATGGAGGGAGATTTTACTGTGAATAGACCAGCAAAGCTCTTTTGCGAATAGGAAGAGGTCTCTTCAATGAGGAGTTTCAGCAGAAATGAATGGATTTTAAAGGGCAACTCTTAATGTTGGATTAGGTGAGTCAGGCTGTGGGTAGATCTCCACATTCTCCCGCAATCCTGTGCTCACCAGCAACAAAAGAATGGCAAATCCCAACTGGCACAATGCCCTCCAAGTCCCGCTAATAAGTGTTCTGAAGGGAGGGGGCATGAGAGCTCTGGCTCACTTTTTCTCTCTCTATTCATCTCTCTTGTTATCTCTACATGCACTGCATCTTCCTGTCCATAATCATTAACAATAGACAGATCCTTTATTGAAATATGGAGTTGACACTTACAAGCAGTTATCTGCTTCCTTAAACATGACTTCTCATTAAACTTCTCGTGTCCCACGGATATTCCTGGTAGTGGTCAACATTTGGTAAAAAAGTAATATATTCCAATTTAAAGAGTATCTTACTTTCACATTAATTTTCTTAAAAGTCACACATTTAGTTACATTGTTTTTTTAAAAGTGACTTAAGATTGTATTATATTAAGATTATATTACTTCTTCTTCAACACTGGTAGTGTATATAGTATATCTGCTGTTGTTGTGTTGACTAAATCTGTGTTGTTTCTGTTGCAGTCCATCATGGAACAGTTCAATCCTTGCTTGAGGAACTTTGTTGCCATGGGGAAGACTTATGAGAAGGCCCTTTCCAGTGAGTACATCAGCGGCTTGTTCGTTATCACTCTTGCAGGCAATAAGCCAGCTATTCAAGCTTTTTTTTCATTGGTCTGCTTTTATTTTTGAGAATAAGTTGCTTGAAATTCATGCTTCAATGGGGCTCTGCTCCTTGACACTCCTTGGTTGCATACACCTTCACGACCAGCATCTGGGATTTTTTTTATTTCCAATATACAAACTCAAGTTCTTGCTTAGAAATAGCAGACTGTTGTTTAAATGTTTGTTGAATGTTTGTTAAAAATGTATGTTTTTGTTTGTGGGGCGGGATACTTCCTGCTTCTTTGTAGTCATAGAATGTTAGATGTCTAAATCCATCTGCACCCTGAAACCCCTAAGCATCCATCCGGTTCATGCATGTTGCATCTCCAGAGCTGTCACATACATGTAACCAATGAAACTCAATTATGTATTGTTCCCGTTATGTGTGCGGACCTCCATGTGTGTTTTTCGAGATTTTGACTGGGCAAGGACAAAGATGTAGGCGTTTTTTTGGAGCAAAAATATGCACTGGGAGTAAGGGAGAGTAAAATGGAACAGAGGACATGCATAAATAGGCCAGAGAGAGCTCTGGGAGCAGACACAGTCCCATAGAGGGAGCGAAAAGGGAACAGGGAAGATGTATATTCAGGACAAGAATGGTGCGTCACTGAAAGGAGGAAGGAATATGGTGAACATACCAAGGTAGCACAGGTGCAACAATTAAATACCATTTTCCTTTCATGGTGCTTTATCTGAGAGTAAAAATGTACTAACATGATCTTATTTGAACTTCTAACACTCGTAAAACGTTGGTGTGAGTGATACTAACCTGGCACAATGACATAGAAATTATATTAAAAACACAACATCTAGTGTCAGTTGTTGTCGTGGCTAGTTAGACATTAACATGAATAACATGAAAGAGGTAACTTTTAAGTAATCTCTTACATAATTTCTTCTAGTTACTAAACCTTTGAGATTTTCATTATACACTGATAAAGTTTTGCCCTAACTTCTCAGGGTATAATGTGTACCATTTTTGTGCTCAATTAAGCCCTACAGACAGGGCAGAAGATTTAGATGAAATCCCTGAAGAACAGGAGTCTCCAACCCTGCTCCTGGAAAGTTACCATCCTGCAGAGTTCAGCTCCAACCTCAATCATTCTATTCAACATGTTCTGGATAACTTGATAATTGCAGACTCGTATGTTAGAGAAGGGTTGGAAATGAAGTCTGCAGGAAAGGAGCAGGGTTGAAGACCTCCTTTTTAGCACTGTGCCAAGTACTGCAGTGGACCATCATTTCACTCACCATTCCAGAGTTCATCTAATATTTTATGAGGCAGATAATACAAGGAAAAGACCAATGCTCTAGAGGGTAGACCACGAGAGTGTGTGTATGTGTGCGAGAGTGTGAAGTCTGATAGATAAGATTAAAAATAGACCAAACTAGAGTGAGATTTGCACTCCCATCCTTGCAGATCAGTCTTGGCTGTTGCTTTGGAGGTTTGCAGAATCCATCGTGGGGATTTGCTGCAGTTGTAAATATGCCAGGTCTTACAGGCAGCATGGTGGAAACCCTGAAAAGTACCCACTAATGATTAGTGCAGATGGTGGCCACTGGGCTTTTGCATGTTTTTGATTGCTTGGCAAAAGAAACCAACAGTGAAACTAATAGATCATTTGGAGACAATAAAATGTCATAGTGCCAAAAAATTGACAAATTGGCAATAGTGGCTTGTGGTCAAGGTGATTTTGGAGGCCCATCTACATGCCTTACCATAGTTGATAACGATGATGTCTTTGTGCATAAGCAGCTGTTAAGCCTAAAGTTTCTCTCTCATTTACCTAGGACTCTCAGAAATTAAGGACTGAAAGGGTTAGGATGTTAAAAAAATAATTGGAAAAACCAAAGACTTTACCATTTGTATTCAACTGAGATTTCTATCTGCACTAAGCTAGAGAATATCACATACAGCCTTGCAATGGGATAACTGGATATAGATTGGGCTTTACAATTTGGAATTGTCTCTTGTGGCTGATCAATGTTTCCTCAGAGATGGCTGGAGAGACTTTGTCCTATTTTTCAGACCTCTGTAATCCTCTTTCCTTCTGCTGCCTCTCTCTTTTCTTTACCCCTCACCACTCAGCCTAACCGCTGGAGCACCAAAGCCCCCAGATTTCCCCCTCTAATCCCTCACAACCAGGACACACCTTATCCTCAGCCTGGGATTTGTGCGTACACTAGTAAATAAGTCTATACATTCATATGTGACTATGCTGCCATTACTGTCCACCCAAACACTCCCCCTGCTTGGAATTGAGATGGCCATACATCATAATGAATTTGATGTAAATGTCAACAAGGTGGTAAGGGACAGAAGTACAGTCCTTTTAATTCACATTCCAGAAGCAGATCCTCAAACACAAGGATGTGATTTGCAGTGGTTACTACTAAACTGAACAGGCAGGCACCAGTGTTCAAATTCTGGTCTCTACAGACAAGCCAGACATTACTGTTGTTATTTTCATGACCTGTGATCCTACAACACACTGGGTGTACTTCTAGCCCTCATAAGCCTTTAGATTTGATTTTAAAAATATGAAATCTATCAGCTAAAGTGAAGGTTGATTCTACTACACATGCTAACCTTTGCTAACCACTTCCTCTGTACCTTCTGGTTGTAAATTTCACTGTGCTCCAAAACACTTTGTGCTTCTTGGCTCTCTCCAGCCTCGCTAAACTACCATGATCCGCTGGCTTCGAGGAGAGCCTGATTTTAGAGCCAGTCCTCCTTAGTCATGGTGACACAGAAGAGGCACAGCTGTCCCTGTGGCAGGACCTCACACAGAATAAGTGATTGCTCTCTGTAATGCGCTATCTGATGTGAATGATTTTGGAGGGTATCAAGCTCAAGCTTTCTTTATTTCTGCTTTATTATTTCAAAGTAATGGTACTTTTGCTATTCATTGCTTACCAATCACAAGCTCCACCCCTCCCCACCCCAGTTCTCTGGCCGAGCCATCATAGAACATATAGAGCTTAAAGCTTTCCCATCCACCACTCCTGTTTTCATAGACGCAGCACCTGTGGGTTGAGGGAAGCTTCGGGTTAGCACCTAAGCACAACCCCAATTCTTATGTCCCCCATGCTTCCATGTTTCCAGGTGTGACATTTGCAGCAAAAGGCTACTTCGACGCACTGGTGCGGATGGGAGAGCTGGCCAGCGAGAGTCACGGCTCTAAGGATCTTGGTGAGTTTGTATAGATTGTAGCTGCAGTGCCCCCTGTGGTTGGGAGGGGGATTGCAAAAGAGAATAAACTAAAGGTTTCAGTGTGAATGGCTTTGGATGTGTGAGTACATAGTGCAGCATATCTAAACTGTATCTTTGGGCATATCACAAACACACACACTGCAGATTCATTCATTTGCTCGTTGGTGAATGGTTGCATTGTGTTCATTCTATCCTGTCATCTTATTTCCGTGTCTCTCTATGAATAACTATTAGAACTGTTAGATTTAGGGAGTTTAGTCACTATTATTTACACAAGTGTACAGTTCTTTTGCAGTAAATGTACTAATCTTGTCATTTTCCTTGCCGTTTGGTTGGACATGAACACGCAATAAGTTTTTAATTGTTATTTGAGTAACTGCATTAATAATGCCTTTACAGCAATTCGTAAGGTCTGAGTAGTTTTTTTTTCTTAGCATACACACCCTTTTAGATTTCAGTTCTGGTTTTTGCACATAGCATGATACTTTTTATATAGGTATCATTTTGTAAATGAATATTTTTTTCATTAAGAGAGCATCATTTATTCTCTCCTGCTCTTGAATGAATTGTATCATACAAATGATCACACATGTCCATGGAAAATGTAATGTTTTTTTAGATGACATAAAGAGAACATATCTGAAGTCAGAGTACAATAATGCATTCCTTCCTCACTAGTCTTGCTGCCCATTCATTATTTATACAAGTGACTGTGCTTTGTAGCTAGAAACCATAGCAACCAATGGACAAATGGGTGCACCAGATACTTCAGAACATTTGTCTTTTACTTTTCCAGGAACAGTTGTTCTACTCTATTCTGAAACAAGCTTTTTGAACCAATACGTGTGGATATCATTTCATTTAAATCAGGATGTGTTGACTGAGACTGAGATTCATTACTCTACTCTAACAAGTCTTGTTGAATGTGTGTTTAGTTAAGTTTGATTAAATGGACTTCACAAGAATGTAAGACCCTTGACAAAACTGACTAAATTTACTGTATAATCTGTGTTTCAATCTGATGTTGCTAAAATGACATCAGAGTCACAGCAGAAAATATGAGTGATGTACAGGGCTGGCTATGGCCCAATCCCAATTCTATTTTTGTACCTCTACCCCTTCCCCTTGCCCCTTGAAATGAAGTGTGAAGGGGAAGGGCTTCAAAACTGACCCCTAAGAAATGGGACAGCACTACAACATCCGGACAGGTCATCATGTCATCGTGATCTCTTGCTTCATATGAGATCAGACGATGGCGACTGCTGTAGTTATTCCAGTTGTGTTATTTTTTTGTATTTATAATCAGGAAATCACTGAAGGCCGTTATCATACCGTTATCATACCGATATAATGTGGCAATAAGATCGTAACTGTACTGTGTATTTACACTGTGGTCGTATTCATGTAAACCCACAAAAAACAACATTAACATTATAGCAGACACTGTAAAAAGCTCATTTCAAGCCACTAGACTTTTCTGACAGGGTACTTGAGTGTCAGAATGTTGTGGGACTGCTATACAGGAGTTATTATTAGGGATTACAGATAGCGAAATTTAGCGGTTTTTATTTTAGCATTTTCTTAAAAAGCAAGCCAGTAAAACACGAAAGCGGTTATGAATGTATTAAAACATGTGCTTGTTTGTTGTAAAAATTCATAATAATGACAAAAAGGGAAAGGAAGGGAAAGGTAAGGGGAAGGGCTAAGGGGTAGAATTGGGATTGGGCCTAAATTTCCATCATTCATCTCAGAATCATTTTTATCCTTTTTTTCTGAGCTTTCATCGTCACTGGTTGGCATCTCATTGAATACAAATTAAATGGAATTTACAATCCTAGTTCTAATTTGCTCTGTAAACGGCTATTATTTGCAGGAATTCAGCTTCATCTCATCCTGAGATTAGTTACCTGATTTGCATCCTTCTTCATATATCTAAACCATATACAGCCAGTCAGAGCTGGAGTCCTTATGAGATTATATTGTAGGCTGCTGGAGAGTTATTTCTTGAGTGCTGCTGTCTCAGCATTGTTAAAAAAGGAGCAATATCTGTATATGAAAGCATCTGATGAAAAAAAAAGGTTTAATATCCGCCTTTTCACCACTAGACAAATTACAGCACAGTCATTTCTCATGTAATGTACTCCTCCCTCTTACAGTAGTGCATTTAATGTGTAATGTAATGCTCATGTCATCTGTCTGTGCCTGTAATTTACAATATATGACAACCATGACTGAGCATATTAGTAATCTCTTCTTCTGGCATGTTACTATGGATAGATTATGACATACCCAGAGATCCTTTAATTTTTTTTTTAAGTTTACATTTAAAATATCAGCTAAAAATTTCAACGGATCACTACATTATGTTTTACCTTTGCTCCTAATGAGGAGTGCCACAGAGTCTTTCCCTTCACGTGGCCTAAGAGCATTCCAGATGCATGTCATAACAACAAAACATACCTGTTCTTTGTCTGCACTGTGTGCTATGATTGATTTGCATGAGCAAGATGAGTGACAGGTTTTGTTATGATCAGGTCAGTTCAGTAAGCACATGTTGAATGTCAGTATTATAGGGCCAGAGGCTTTGAAAGAGCTTGCAGGAGAACAGCAGCATGAAGTGCAAACTTTTCTCCAATTTGGCCACCGGCAGAATGAATTTGTGTTATGAATTTATACTCATGCAGCATTTGCGTGGGTTTAAGCACGTGGGAACTGTAGCATCAGCCATGTGGACCCAATCGACTGCTGCACACTTAAATAATTCCCTTCAGTGAGGTCTTAGCCCAGTTTTAATAATTGATTCGGACTTCTGTCTGACTTTAGCATAATTGTATGCCATAAGGCAGTCCTGAAGATTTAAGTCTGACCTTGCTGACCTCAGACTATCATGATAATAGCCATGAAATCAGTGCTACAATCTCAGACTACCACTTTTGCCTGTCAGATTCAACCGTGTGAAGATGTTCCAGTGTTCATGAACTGGTTAGTGTGTTTCTGAGATGGACTGGAGGATTTTTAAAGGATGTTACACAACAGCAGCTAGATTTGTATTAATATTGTAAGGCCTGATGCATAATGGGTAGGACAGTTCACATGTCTGGGATGTACTTTAAGTGCACTTGTTGTCCCCTGTGTTTTATTATTGCTTATGGATGTTGACAAGTGGTACAGTAGCAACCTGGTTAATTAATGACATTGACTAGTATGCAGCATTTAAATTTAAGTGTTTCTTTTTGGTAGGGCTACATGATACTGGAAAAAACAGACATTGCAATATTCTTTTTTTTTGCAATATATATTGCGATATGAAAATAATTTTACAAGATGACTTTTTTTTCTAAAGAATTCCTCATTTTGTTTAGATTGCAATGATATGCATAAAACATACAAAATTATGGAAAATACAGCAAAGAAAGATAAAAATGAAATAAACAATGCTTTATAGTTTTCGGTTGGACTTTTAACAGTATTAAATATTAGATATTCAGTAATCAAATGTAAAATAACACTGAATAATCTTTATTCTATTGCATGAAATAATTAAACAATTAATCTTCATTAAAGCAACAAATTTATTGTGCCCAAATTTACTTAGAATCTAAAGTCACAGGCCTTAAAAAAACACATAAAATAAAAGTCTTTTTTATATTATTAGATTAAAGTTAAAATTTGCAACGACTTCTTTGCAGTTGGAAGGGCATCCGCTGTGTAAAACATATGCTGGATAAGTTGGTGGTTCATTCCGCTGTGGTGACCCCAGATTAATAAAGGGACTAAGCCGAAAATGAATGAATGAATGATTCTAAAAATCGCATGTTCTGAACTGTGTTTACAGGTTAATTATTATCCCAGTTTGACATTGCAGATCCTACGATGGACTATTGCATGTGCACACATTGCTACATCCATGCTGAAACGATATATTGTGCAGCCCTATTTTTTTGGTTACTTTAGCAATATATTTGCATAATATTACATTATTAAGTTGTAAATCGGTTATGTGAACCAGAAAAGAATTGTCTGAAAGAACCAGTTTGCAGAAAATAAGCAGTAAGGGTGAAAAAATTTATTGTTTCTTCGGTGCACCACGATGCAGATGAAGACAATTAGGTATCAGAAATAGATCCTAACCGGTTATTACCTACTGACGCCATTTATCTCATATGCGCTATATTACGGTAGCTTACTATGGTGAGGGAGGCAAGCGCGAGTAATTAAAACGCCCCAACTACTTAAAAAAATACAGAAACTCTGCACACGATTCCTCTCCTCTCTGATGTTACAGCAATACTTGTAGATCCAGACTCAAGCGTGTTTGCAGAGCAAGTTTTCTCCACCGCGTCTATCATGGATCAGCTGTGATCGCCGCGTCAGTTTATCAGTGTCACTCGGTGAACAGTGCTAGAGCATTAGAGCCAATCGCAGCCTTTTCTGTTGAGCGCGTGACTAATCATAGGGGTGTAAGAACTCGCTCGACAGCGCTCAAAAAGCAAGCTAATAAGCAAGGATAATATTTACATTTGTTTATTTGCTATAAATGCTCATGTTGTCTTCTGTGATTCTATTTGAGTTTTATTTGATACATTCAAAAAGAGTGTTTTCTTTGAGCAGGTAAAATAAAGGTACAGTTCATATATCCGACTGCTTGTATTAAAGGACAAAATTCTATTACAAATTCACAGAAAATGTGTTTATAAATCATGCATTTAATACAAGAATTCTTGTGCTGTGAAGTAAAATATAAAATTGTGTATGGAAAGCATCGTCAATGCACCGTGATGCATCGAGATATCAAATTGAACCCAATCCATGGCACGATAATCATAACCGAACTGAATCGTGAGGCCAGTGTAGGTTCACACCCCTAATAAGCAGACTACCCAGTTTGCCCACCGGGCCGTAGATTAAAAGTCATAATTTTGGAAATAATGTTCAGTTTTTTGCGTAAAATTATTATTTTGCTTTGTAAGATCTCAATGCTTCATTAGAAGCCATGGGTGTTTATTTTGCATAGTAAATTTTCACTTTTGTGCAAACTATCCCATCAATACCAAGTGTAACTGAACTGGAGATTAGCATAAATAATGATGTCAGCCTGAAATTTCAGGAAGCGATCAGTCCCAGTTACACAACTGACTGAGCAGAAGTAATTGAAATGCATGAAATTCTTTTATATGGTTGCAAGAGCTTTGCTGTCAGGGTAGCGGATAATGGTGAGATTTCATTAAGTGGCGTTATCTTCCTCTTCATTGCATCCTCAACTCTGAATAACTCGTGATCTCTCGCTGCGTGGTGATTCTTCAATGCAGCACTTGTGCGTATCGCAGTCAGCCCACGCACCGATGCAGGAGGAGAGAGAGCGAGCCGTGAGCTATAAATAGATGAAACACTTGCCTTAACAGGAGAAGTTCCGCTAGAGAGAGAGAGAATGAGAGAGCAAGAGTAATGTGAATGCGGCCCGTGCTGTGGATTTAGAGTCCCAGAAAGCCTCCTCGGTGATGTCAGTGTTTCCAAAAACAGCTTCCCCTGTCTGCCTCTTCAGTGCTGCAGGAGTGCGTGGAATACTAAACAGCTTCCTGTTCCCCCTGCCCAAATATGGCTATCAGTCGTCATGCCTGTGAGATACCAGCAGGTCGTCGCCTTCTCACGTTTGTAGTTTCAGCTTTGGGAGTTTTCCATCAAATTAAAGACCCTTATGCTGATAATTAGCCTAAATCTAGGATTTTCTTGCTTGAGCATAAATATTTGCAGAAAAGCAACTGCGTTCGCTCACTAAACACAATTAATTGCATCTGCAAGCATCTCGCTGTCGCTTTAGTCACAAAATAACTCTGGGGTGTTTGAATAATTAATACTGGAAAGTCTTGGTGCAAACTGAAATGCTTCGGCGACACATCCGGTCTAATTTTTGATAAGCTGTTCAAATAAATCCTTCAAAATATGTCTTAGATTAGATTTGCAGTCCAGATATTGAATTTTTGCTACTATAACAATGGATTTAATGTTTGGAAAATGGCCTGAATGCTAAATCTGCCCTTTAATAAACTTGTGACATAAAAAAATGTGACATATCTGTGGAAATATTAACCTTTTCTAACCATGCTGAATAATGACCAATTAAAGTCTAAGAAGAACTTATATAATTTAAAATAAGTAGTGTGAAGTTAGTGAGGGAAGGATGGAATGTGAGATTAACAGGTGGATTGGTGCAGCGGCAGCAGTAATGCCAGACCGTTGTGGTAAAGAAGGAGCTGAGCCGAAAGGCAAAGCTCTCGATTTACCGGTCAATCTACGTTCCTGCTCTTACCTATGGTCATGAGCTTTGGGTCATGACCGAAAGGAGAAGATCTTGGATACAAGCGGCCGAAATGAATTTCCTTTGCAGGATGGCAGGGCGCACCCTTACGGCCCATTCACACGGGCCTCAGCGTCAATGCTTCCCATTCACTTTGAATGGGTGACGTCAAGCATTGCCGTACTGAATTGTGGATCCATCAGCGCTGGTTCAGTGGCGTTGCTCACTGCAGAAGTTGGGACTTTCTCAACTTTTCAAGTGCCAATCAGATCGCTGTATGCAAATACACCAGCTCAGACAGTAGCCGATTGAGGACTAATTTCATTGGCTGATGCTGCTATGATGCTCGCATCAGCCCCAACTTCAGACACGCCCTCTGTCAAGTGTTGACGCTGAAGCCCCGCGTGAATCAGGCATTATAGAGGAGCTCTAAGGAGCTCAGTCACCCGGGAGGAGCTCGGAGTAGAGCCACTGCTCTTCCGCATCGAGAGGAGTCAGCTGAGGTGGCTTGGGTATCTGTTTCGGATGCCTCCTGGAAGCCTACCTAGGGAGGTGTTCCAGGCATGTCCCACCGGGAGGAGGCCTCGAGGAAGACCCAGGACAAGCTGGAGGGACTATGTCTCTTGGCTGGCCTGGGAACGCCTCGGGATCCACCCCGAGGAGCTGGAGGAAGTGTCTGGGGAGAGGGAAGTCTGGGGTTCTCTCCTAAGACTGCTGCCCCCGTGACCTGACCCCCGGAAAAGCGGATGAAAATTAATGAATGAATGAAAATAAGTAGTGTTTTTAGATGATGTACATGCAATAAAGCAAACTGAATACACTAGTATAAAATACAAGAAAACCCTTCAACAAGAACAGTGCAAATATTCTCCACAGGAAGTGTAGAAATAGCACTTCACTATGTGATTGACTCCGTCCTGATGTTGGGAGCGCAGCAGCAGGTTGGCACAGACAAAGTTTCATTTTCACTCCAAGTAGGTGGAATTGGTAGTGTCATAACAGGGTTTGAGTGTTTCCTCACCACACTAAAAGTCATTGTCTCACCCTCTGAGTGTCTTTCCCTTCACACAAACAAGCACACGTTTATAAAAAATGGCAAATGGCTCCAACACCTCTGAGGAATGCATCACAAAGCTGATAATTGCTGCTACAGATGCCATCACAAACAGTAGAATCGCCTGGAAATGAATCCACCACTGTTTTACCAGAGCAGCCCTGGGGGAACATTTCTTAAAGAGCATTTTATTCTCTCACAGGTAGACAAATTAATGAGTCAGGCAGTAGAGAAGATTTTGCTCATGAATATTGCATTTACATTTTTGTAGCTTTTTCATAATCCACCAGTAATGTAAGTCTTTGTGAGCTACCTACTTAGATAGCAATTTAAGGGATTATAAGTAAGGAGCATATTTGCCTGCTAAAATATCTCTCTTTTTTGGAAGACATAAGGGGAATTATTTCCCGCTCATATTTTTAGCAGTGCTGGTTTACGAAGTATTCATTTTTTCCATACAGAGATTTTAAAAAGTCTTTGTTAAAGCATTATAAGAACAAAACTAACCAGCTATAAGCAGAGTCCAACATTGCAAACTTTGATTGGAATTATATGTAAAGCAGGCAACAGTTGTTTGAATTATATAATCAAAAACTTTTCAAGCTGTTGGTTGTATATCAATAGAAACAATGTGAGTTCAATATGCCAATTGTATATGCACATTTAGGCATTTTGAGACCATAGGAAAAGTGACTTACATCATTTTAATTCTTTCATGGCAGTGGGTGGAGTTAAATATTTATTTTGCAATAGTGTAATTAATGCAAACAAATGAGTTTAGCAAACACATACAATCACTATAAGCATTATAAGCAGAGCTCATAACAATTCTTTCTTTAAAGGTTTATCGGCTATTGGTAAAACATTAAAAATTCTATATGGAGAAAATGAATGGGGTTTTAAAGAGCCCCTATTATGCATTAAAAAGGTCATATATTGGTTTTGGGGTCTCCAACAACAGGCTGATATGCATGCAAGATCAAAAAACACTTTCATTGTGTTATAATATGCATTTATTTTTAACTAATTATCCCAACGACTCCCATATGATTTGTTCAGTTTTGATGTGGTTTTAAACGCGATATGAGAATATAAAGAGTTAACCAGATACAGTACAAGCCACATGGAGTTGTTACAAGTAACAAAACACAATTAAATACACATTTTGCAAACTAGAGAAAACATGGAGGCAACCATTTTAATCGCACTTACTTACACTTGGAGGAAGAAACTGGTCCATGAACTGTGTACTGTAAAGTTCCTGTCAAGCTCTAACAAAGTCCTATACATCAACAGCCGACGAATCCCCCGTGTAAGCGCATGGACTGGTGAAGCACTCGTCAGAAAAATGTAGAGAACACAGCACAAGGCTGGGGCTATAATGCTGAGGTATTTTTGCAAAAATAAACGTAAACCACTGACTCTTAACAGCCTCATCTTTGGGTAGGGAAAACACCACTAGCTTTCGACATTGCTCACGACAAATGGGCGGGGCTTGAGTTCCATATCGACACTGCTAAAGATTTGTTACCCTGACAATTCATTTGAACCACTTTTAGTCGAACATGGCGCACTCTCAGATTTAAGCCTTAGCTGGATATTTCACTTCACTTATACATGTGTTACACACTGCTTGGAAGGTCATTTTCAAAAGCCCATAATAAGGGCTCTTTAATTCCTGCACCTGACTGTTGTAGCATTGCAGCTATTACTCAGTATCTGTCTTTCCCATGTTTTTACTTTCATGTTGTTAGCTTAGCAAAATTGTAATGCTTAGCTCCATTGGAATTCCATGTCCTATTTGTGTAGTATACATTCATGTAGTATGTAAACTGAGTAGTATGTCTGATAGGGCTGCGTGATATTGCATAAAAATATTACACTGCGATCTTTTATATTTCTGCAATATATATTGCATTATTGAATAAGTGAATATCTCCACAAATCATGTGTGTTTTCAACTGTGGCTCTTGGTCAACTATAATCTCATCTCTACATTACAGATTCTGTGATGTGACTACTGCAGATGTGCACATTGCGTTATCAATACTGAATCAATCTATTGTACAGCCCTAATGTCGGAGTAGTTTTCATTAATAAAACAGCAGACAATAAGTACCCAGTTCATGTCTAGACAGTTGAGTGCATAATGTGTCATGTGGGACACATCTAATTACTTTGGTTATATTTTACTTAAACTGCCTATAGGTAATATATACTAGGCAGCACAATTTGGGAACAGTAATATTTCTTGATTTTCAAGAGCTGAAGATCCTGCTGGTCCAATGAAAATCAATTGTTATGGACAGTGATAACTGTGTAACTTATATTTCATCATCAACAAATGAATTTGGCTGCCCAGGACATCCAACCTGCACCCCCCCCCCTCCTCCTCCCTCTCTTAATTCTGTTCTGCTGCAGTAATCAATCTCCATTATGACCTCATCAGCTGCTTTCTAATAGTTATGTATACGGTCCTGAGCCACAAAGTAATGACTGCAAAAAAAATTATTAAGGCCTTGGGGTTTCGATCTCAATGAGGCATTTACAAATTTCATTTTGGGTCACTGAGTTTTACAGTCAAATACGACTGGACAATTATATTGAAGTGTGTGGATCAATTGAACTGTTTTGTTTGGTTGTCTGTAGATATAAACCTAAATGTGAGAGCAGGGAAAAGAAAGAGTTATGCACTGCAGGGTTAAAAAAAAATCTGTCTTTCAGCATATCAGAGAATTCAGAAGAGCAGAGTGCTGTATAATTTTCCCGGTATTGATGTTTATTACTTCTATCAGAAATCATTTGAGAACAACAATAGATGGTGAAGAGAGTTAGATTAATAAGAGTCAAGACAACAGAATGGAAAATGAAAGAAGAAAGTGAGAGGTTTTCTAGCTCTCTCTCTCTCTCTCTGGCTCGATGTCTGATGAAAGTGCATTATCAGGCTCATCTTTCTCTGGAAGGTTAGGTCGACCCACTGAGACTTCACAGTGTCATACAGTCTTGCTTTTTAGGGCCTTTGGCTTGTTTTTTTACTAAATAAAAAAAATTGTATTCTTTTAAATCATTTTTTTGCTTTCTAATGGCGCGTTTCCACTGAGTGGTACGGCTCGGTATGGGTCACCTTTATCAGGCTTGCATTTCCACTGCCAAAAGGGTATCAATGGGTGTGGTGTATGACAGAAAGTTTCAGACTACGTCATTCTTGCTTCAGGAAATGTCTACAGTAAAGCTGTACGGGTCTTTCACATATCATATCTCATCTGTATATCAAATATCAAACCTCTCATCTGTATGTTTAATCTTTGCCAGCTCATGTAACCTCAGTTAGAAAGTAATTCCATCATTCTGAGTTCATGATAGTCCAAAAGGAGATGATAATAGTTAACCATGGCAGTTTGTTCATCTTGTAGGTTTGCTGAAAAAATCATTTGCTTCATGGTTTTGTCGGGCTTCTCCTTTGTTTTTTCACACTTCACTCTCATGTTTGTCCATTTCTGAAAGCATAGGATGTCAGAAGTACTACAATAATCACACGTAAGTTATTATCATCACCTCAAGAAGTTCGTTATTTACTCTCTCGAGTAAGTTAAACCACTTAGGCTTTAGACAGCCTTGTAAACAACAATGGGCCACATGGTAGATTATGCTCTTCTTCATGGCTTTTTGACTGTTCATCAAGAAGATCACATGGTTTGTTTAAGCTCGAGTTGACCATGGCTTGTTATTATATGTATATATTATTACCGTGTAATGTCTCGGCTGTGCATATTTAAAATGTTTCACTGTTTACATTCTCCTGCTTGTCTACAAGCTAGTGACGTATCTCTGTAAACCAATATCGTTCAGCTGAGGTCTGGTCCCGCCTTTTGTTGTGCTACAGTAGGTACCCTTTCGAAAGGGTACCCAAAAAGTGGTATGGTACGGTTCGCTTTTTGGTACCTTTTGACAGTGGAAACGGCCATAAAAGCATACCAAACCATACCGTACCGCTCAATGGAAATGGGCCATGAGGTACAGCTCACTTTGCAAAGTATCAATTTTTTTTTTTTTGTTGTTGTGTAAATGTACCTTTAGTAAAATCTTGAACACTGATTTATAATTTTAGTTGATGCGTGGCCATGTTTTACTTCGTTGTACTTATGCTTGGCCTTGTTTTAATTTGTTTCCTCATTTTAGTTATAACGTGACAACATTGCACTAATTAGTTCTTTCATTTTTAGTTAAATCCTGGCCACATTCTACTAATTTGTTGCCTTGTTTAAGTTAAATCACGACTGTATTGTAGTCTAATTAGTTTCTTCATTTTAATTAAGCTAATCTTTGGCCATTGAGAGAATGGAGTTAAGAGATGGGCATAAATTCTTCTCTTATGGCTATGGTTTCTTTTTCCATTATGCATTAAACTCCACAGAAAACCATGATTTTGGAAAAAAGAGATTGTGCGAAACCGTTTTTATGTTGACTTGTGTGCTGCAAATCAAAAGTCATTCTCATTTTAAGCTCTTTATCTTTTTTGTATTTACTCCATACTAAGTCCTCAGTGCTTTATTAAAATCATTTACTAATATGTATTTTTTTTCCTCAACAAGCCAAGATGTCTTTACTAATAATTTTTCAAGGCTGGGTGCTAGATGGCACAGCATTTTTTTCAGACTGTACCCTAATTGATTTGGCCCTTTAAGAGCAGACAACAATATGTTTAAGTCTTTGAAAGCTGCAGATGTTGTGATCCGTGCTGATTACTGGTAAGCGGCTTAGAGCCCTGCCGAGCGCGCCTGAATTGCAGCAGAGAGACGGAGGGGGTGGGAAGGATGAGGATGGGGAGTGTGTCACACTATTGTGCTGACTTACACAGGAAATGAGAGTGTGTGTCAACCCGCAGACCAGATATCTGGATGGGGGACAACGGGGTAGGGGGAGGTCAGGGAACGGTCTGCATTGGAGGGGTCTCTATGTTACATAAAAGATGATGATTGGCTGTAGAAAAGAAACATTACATATTATGTCTAAATATCTCAGGTTTTTTAAAAACTTTCACACAGTGTACACATAAATGACTACAATTTTTAATTATGGATGTCGGGCAAGCAAACAGCAAAATGTCACTTTGTAAATAAACACTACATGCATGAGTACATACTGTACTGTGTAGTCTGCTGTTATTGTTTTTGCTGTCTAGTACTGTACTTATGGATGCTTATAGACTGGATATGTAATACTTATGTGCATAATGGCACACTTAAAAGCGAAATTACAAACATTTGTAACCTGTATTTAAAAGTAGCATTTTTGCATCCCCCAAAATGCCACTATCTTGTAAATGAACAGCTAAAATGCATACAAAGTGTTGGTATCACTTTAAAATAATGGTCCATTAGTTAATGTTAGTGAATGCATTTACTATCATAACCAAACTATTAGTAATACATTTATTGTAATGTCTGCAATTTTATAAAATAAATAAATAAAAGGCAACATATATCAACACATACAGCCCCTTACAGTCTACGATATGTTACCAATTACAGACAAACTACACACAGCATACATTTGTGGCCCGTTTCCACTGAGTGGTATGGTACGATTCGGTACACTTTTATGGCCGTTTCCACTGTCAAAAAATACTAAAAAGCGAACCACACTGTACCACTTTTTGGGTACTTTTTCAAAAGGGTACCTAGTACAACAAAAGGGTACCACAAGGTGGAACCAGACACATAGCTGAAGGCTATTGGTTTACAGAGATACAAGCATTTGCACAAGCCAGGAGAATGAAAACAAAGGAAGTGCCATTTTTAAATACACAGCCGAGACATTACACCGTAATAATATATACATATAATAATAAGCCATGGTCGACCTGAGCTAAACCAAACCTTATCGTCGTCCTAATGAACAACTTCACGAGCTCATGATCATAGCGTGCACGTGATCATTGAAGTGCTTCTGACATTCGATCCTTTCAGAAACAGACAAGTGAGAGTGAAGCGTGAAAAAACAAAGGAGAAGCCAGAAAAAACAAAGGAGCAAATGATTCTTTCAGCAACCTAAAACATGAACAAACTGGCATGTTTAACTATTATCATCGCCCTTTGGACTATAATGAACTCGGAATGATGGAATTACTCTCTAACAGAGGCTACATGTGCTGCTGAAGATTAAAGATACAGATGAGAGGTTTGCACTGACTGTGGCCTATATGTTGTGTGTTGTTTTTGAACCCAAATAAGGACAAGATACCAAGTCAGCTCTGAGTAAAATCTGCTCAGATGTACATAGACTTTCAGAAGAGATGTCAATGTCTTAAACTGTGCTCACCTGACAGCAGACTTAGCAAATGACTTGAACAAAGTACCAATTTACTAAATATTAACCTTGCTTATTTCTCCTAAGGATTAAAAAAAATTCTAAAACATATAAAAACACATTGCATCCATTCAAAACTGCATTATTGAGAGAAAAACATATCTTGTACTTAATATTTAGTCCAAATGTTGTGTAAATTAAGCAACAGGGAGCCCCAAATAAAATGAAATTAAACATTACAAAATGATGATGACACATTATCAGTAATAACTTCCATAACTTTATCTCCTATTTTTATTTTTGCAAATGACATATAATCATCCTAAATATTTAGCCAGCTATCTACTAGATAGCAACCACAATTTCTTATTTTCTACCGTACAAAGTAATAAATTCATATCTGCTCTATCGTTCCCGCAATTCACTGTGCCAGAAACATTGCCTGAATTCAGGTATCAGCACATGTGTAATGTGTGTGTGCATATCCACCCTTAATAATCTCTCTGTTTAGATAGATGTTACTGGTTGCATGGCCTCTGCTGACCTTGAACTGAAACAACACTATCAACTGGACTGTCCCTGTATTTCTCAGAAGGCAGGGCTTAAGAGGAAGTCTTGATTAGATATGTACTGATGCACTTGTCCTAGGTCAGGCATGGCGGATTCAAAGACAGCAGGTCACGCTTTATGAAACGCTCCAGCTCAGATTTAGAAGGCATCTGTATTGATTTCATTGAAGGCATTTAATATTTAGTGATATAGCTCCACAATAAGAGGTATGATTCATAAACAGGAATGATTTGCATCCATTGGCAGTCCAGGAGGTAGAGAGACGTCATGCCCATTGGATGTACGTGAATGTCTGTCATTGTTCTTTTACCGCAGAAGTGTTTTGTATGTCTTTCCAAAGTGTATATGAGTGATGTGCCCTCTGTGTTACATACTGTGTGTGTTTTATATTTTATTATTGTATTGAGCTAGTTCTAACCTGGTTAATGCAAAGTTAGAGAGGAGTTTAATGGATGGATGGATGGAAGAAAGATGTCTCAGCACTCTACCATCATGTCTGTCCCTGTGGACGTTTGCATTGACTGACAAATGCAATGAATGGAAGTCTTATTTTTTTGGCTGGTTTGATAACTTAATATGACTTGAAACCACTACTATTGCATTCTTAAAGATGCCAGCAGACAGTTTGAGCTTTCAAAGCATCAAAAAGCACTTGTGTACTTTGATAACACATGCCCTTGATTTGCGCATCAGAAAAACACAGAGATAAGCAAAATTTCAGCAGCCAAGAGTTTGTGCTTGTACCTGCTGCAGAAATTCTAACTATACACTAAACAAAACAACCCAGGCTCATTCTGAAAATGTACCTCTATATACATTTCTGGAGAGCACCAAATACATCCCAGGAGCTATGTTTTTTTGCAGTTTTTGTTTTTTCGAATCCACCAGAGGCCGCTGTGTACGCTTTTTGAGATCTCAAATTTCTCTTGCAAGTGCCATTTGCACCTGCTGTTCTAGTGTAAATCCATCGGAGGCTGCTGTCGACTGACTGTCTGACTGACTGACTGACCAACCGACCGATAACCCCACCCTTCTCCTTCCCTAAACCCAACCAATAGTATTTAAAAAAGCACAGATTGACCCGCCCACCCACTTTCCTAAACCCAATCAACAATCCAGAAAAAGAAAAGCCCTCGGCAGTCTGTTTTTTACCACGTTTTCAGATTTTACCACATTCTCGCCCTGTTATTTACAAGTAAATAGCAGGGTGAGAATGTGGTAAAATCTGAAAACGAAGTAAAAAACAGACTGCCGAGGGCTTTTCTTTTTTAGGATTGCTTTTCAAAACACAGTTGGTTGGGTTTAGGGAAGTGAGTGGGCGGAACAATCTGTGCTTTTGAAAACTGTTGGTTGGGTTTAGGGAAGGAGGTGAGTGGGTCAGTCGATTGGTCAGTCGACAGCGACCTCTGGTGCATTTGCACGAGAACAGCAGGCATGAATGGCACTCAGGAGAGAAATTTGAGATCTCAAAAAGCATACACAGCAGCCTCTGGTGGATTTGCGAAAACAAAAACTGCAGAAAACGTACCTCCTGGGTCGTATTTGGCGCTCTCCAGAAATGTATATAGGGGTACGTATTCAGAATGAGCCTATGTTGGATGCAATGCTAAATTTATCACTTTGATTGTCAGTGATCTCTACATTCTTCACATTAATATGCTGATTATCTGTTCATGAAAAAAAATACTCATTTAATAATGTCTTTCAGGATTTTTTTGATGAATAGTTAGTGTATGTGCATTTTACTATTTAGAATGTTTTACAATGATATAAAGTGTAATAACAAATATTTACAATAAAAAAACTCAACATCTACTTTGTAATAAATGCTGATAATTAAAATGTTAAATTATTAGTCTAAACATGAGTGTCAAGACTCATCATCAGCATCTTAATTTGAAATACTTTTGAATGCTTTCTATTTTCACTTGTAGAAAACACTACTGTGAGTCTGTGTTGATGACTCTAGGGCAGCCCTCTGGCCTGTGTTATTTATGCATTTAGTGTTTGGGGAGGTTTGACTCATTCACCCTCTCACTCGTTCTCCTTTTCACTCTGTCTTAAGGTTTTCTGTACTTTTGTTCCTGCTCAAACTAGGTCTTTTGTTCCTTTTTTTACAATGCATTGCCTAATCAGAAGAGGCAGCATGTAGGTACCCCGACAAAACACAGCACACATGCCTCAAATGGCTGCATGATTCACTTCTTCTCTCTTTATTCATTTTCTTTGTGTTCTCTTGTGCCACAGAATGATACGTTGATATGAAAAATGTATGCTAACATTTTCCTCTTTTTTTTGCATCTTTTTTTATCATTTTTTGCTTCTCATGTTTATTAAATATGCTTGCACCGTTTTCCATGAATATTTTTGATTTATTTCATTTGGTATGCATCTTCACGGTGGAATATTTCAGTCCATATTACTTTTCGGTGTGATCTTTTATTTGTTTTCTTTTATTAAACAACATGGTTTAATATTTTGTGGATTTGTATTTATTTATTGCACTTGTAGCTTGATTGTTGGTGTTTATTTTTACTCTTCTCTTTACCTCCTCTTTTTCTCTACTGTGCACCTTTGTCTGACTGCGTAGTGCAAAATAATTGTAATGACAATTTAATCTATATCTTCTTTGTCTTTCTCTCAAGGGGATGTGCTTTTTCAGATGGCGGAGGTTCACAGACAGATCCAGATGCAGCTAGAGGACATGGTGAGTGTCATTAATGTGATGAACATCATGTTGCCTCATAGGCTCACATTTTCTCATTACGTTTTCTCACAACATGACTGAGTCGATCAGGTTGTATCTAAAAGAGCCCATTAGCCCCCGGGGTAAGGAAATGGAAGGGAGTGGTGTCTCAAAATGTCACATCGACTCGTACGCTTCCGTATATACATGGAGGACAATAGACCACGGTCACATTTGTAAATACACAGACTTTCCTGTTCTGTGTGACACAGCTGCAGAAGTTAAACAAACCATATCTGAAAGGATAAGAGTGCCAAAAATGTCTCTTTTGGTTCTTTAAGGCTCTTTTGTCTCATGCTAGTGACTGTATGTGCAAAATGTTTTCAGTGGTCAGTAGTGGTGTAACGGATCACAGTTGATCCATGATTCGTACAGTTCACAACCCATGGTTCGGAACACACATGGCCCGCGGATTAATACGTTTTTTTACTGGTAGCTTAATCATAAATTTGTAATGATCACAGAGAGCTCGCCTCTTGCATCATGCAAATCAAATGTATGAAAGTATTTAGGCTTTCCTCTATAATATAATGATGACGGAAGAAGTTGTGGTAGGTTATTCGGGATGTGGTGGGTTTCATTAAAGGTGTTTTCTGTCATTACTTGTTTAGCCTGCATTAATGCATTCAGTGTAAGCTGCACGATTAATCATTAAAAGATCGGGATCTCAACACCCACGCAACATAAATTATAAATGATGGTGTATTGGATATGTTTATTAATCTTTCGAATCGCTGCATTCAAATTAGAAAACGCGAAAATAAAGAAAGAGATTGAGTCTTTAGTCTTTTGAGTTAGTTACAGTATGAAGTTACAAACAGTCAAATAACACAGAAGTGCTGGGAGAACAGTTTATAGTTTAGATAAAACCACTGATGTTGATGATAAAGATTATAATCATCGCCATATGCTCAAAAATGAAAGTTGTAGGCAGCAATTACATAATTTAACCAGCCATTAATTCTTCAAATATGATCAATCTAGTAATGAAACGAAGATTTATGAGTGAATAACTGAATCATTTATTGAAAATGAGACGAAAAAATAAATAAACATGGGTTGTACAAATGTTAATGTTAGATTTCTACATTTAGCGTTATCAGCAACAGTAGTAGTAACAGTGAATTTTTCACAGTATTGAATATTTTACCATTTAATTTTATTCAGCTGATTATTTCTTCATTTTATTTTTAATAAAATAACAGGTTCTTAGTTCTGTTTGTTAAAACTAAAAGTTTCTTGCCGTACTGTTTTTGTAATAAATGGAAAGCAAATTACATTTGTCTACTTCCCTTTTTGGCTAATCTGAAAAGTGGTCCGATCTGTGACAAAAAAAACCACAATGTGATCTGAACCGTGAGATTTGTGATCTGTTACATCACTAGTGGTCAGTTGTATGAATAAAATTGCTAGCTAGTTTTGGTGTGTGCATTTGATATAAACTGTATTGTTCGACTGTAATTTTCAGCTGAAATCATTCCACAATGAACTACTCACAGAACTGGAGAAAAAAGTGGAATTGGATGTTCGCTATTTAAATGTAAGTATATAAAGACACAAAAGCACTTGTCATCTTGGCTAAACAGAAAATCTGCATTTGAAATATGTATGAGGAATTCTTTTGGTCTCATCGCATACTCTTATAGGTGCTTACTTATTCAAAATACTGTTGTTTTATTTAATATATCTATCTTTATAGTTATCATCCTTTGTGTGAATAAATCTTTAATGAAGATGTGATAAGTACTAGGCCTATGTTTAACTATCACCATTTCATGAGCACTGAAGTGTTTAAAGTGGACACTGGTGAATGTGAAGATAGCAGAAAATAAATTACAGATAATTAACCATATATTTTTACAAATAATTAACATATGATACATGTTATGACTTTATTAACGTAATTTAGCTACTATAAGAACAATAATAAATCTGTAAAGGATCAGTTTGTAAACAGCATGTTTGACTTTAGGTCATTTCAAAATATTAAATTCCCTCAAGATTGTCTTTTTACCAAACACAGTCAAGCACAGTGTCCATGTCTCATTTCTTATTCTCTATATTTCAGTAAATTGGCATCTAACATCAAATAACATCTTTTTTAAACCCAATAATTGAGTTTAGTGCATGTAATGAAAGCAAGAGCATTACTGCTATTAACACCAATGCCTTCTAAAAGCCTCGTCTTTTCTCCTGTGTGAAGAAAAGACTTTTTTTTTCACTTGAAAGAAATCGGGTTATATGCATGAAAGATCAGCAGTGCATCTGAAACGAGGCTTTCAGCTACACAGATTGAAAAAGTCTTCTTATACTGGGGTCTCTGACAGGCTTGTGTGTAAACGCATCAGTTTGACCCTCAGCTTCTTGGCAAGAAATCAAAAGCACATTAATTTGGTCACTCGTTTTCAGCATTGACAAAAATAATTAACTGCGCTCCCACACATAGTAAGGACAGGGGAAAAAAACTCCGTCAAATGTAGCAGAAGGCTTTGGCAGGGAAGACTAGTGGAAACAAAGAGGCATGGTCTGAAACACAATGAATCCCAGAAGCAGGAAGATGCATTGAGGACAATGAAAGAGCTGATTGGACCGACTCAGCCAAGTTCCCATTAGTAATGAACACGTGAAACCTTCAGGTCTTTTAAATTCTGGGTTGAGCATTGCTAAGAAACAGTGGATTCAAGATGAGCATCTATTCTAAACTTTTAAATCTTAGGACGCCCTGAGAATAACAGTATAATGCATGCTACAATAAAGAGGCCAATCTCATCCCATTCTAGTTGGCATTCGTCCACTTGAGGCCTTTTTGGGATGGAAGCTTGATAAGTAAATTTAAAATGCAACCATTAAATTCCTCGTCTTGTCCATTTGGATATTGTTAGCCGCTGATTGAGATGAGAGCTGTGTTGTGTCGTCTGGCAGGCAGCTCTGAAGAAATATCAGATGGAACACAAAAGTAAAGGAGAAAGTTTGGAGAAATGCCAGGCCGAGCTGAAGAAACTGCGCAGGAAGAGTCAGGGCAGCAAGAACCCCTCCAAATATGGAGACAAGGAGATGCAGGTGAGTCAGCGCTCTACATCTTTTTCGTTGGATTAGTTCTGGATTAATTCTGTCATTTATTTTCAATGTGTCAATCCAAACCTGCACAACCTACTGTTCTGTTTTCAAGAACATAATTGGTCACTTTTATTGCTGAAGACCTACATTTTTTTACAAAAATCTCTTATCATATGGCTTCAGAGGATCTGAAATCTACCAAATGAGCTCTATGGACAATGTTTATAATTTGCCCTGCTAATTATGTCTGCATGGAAGGTCCTCTTCATTCATTGGATTATAGTTATATAGATTTGCAATGACATGAAGACAAGATTTATTTTTGGATGAAATATATATTTTTTTAATCGCTCCGTCAATCAAGTCTTAATAAATAAAATACTACAATAAATGTGCAAATGAGTTTGGCAGTGGTTTGGAAAGTTGTAGAACTTGGGCATAGAGTTTGTTTGTGTTGTATATGAAATCTGTGACATCTAACTGAGATTTTCTGTTAAGCTGTGTTCACACTAAATCGTGCTTATTACACGTAAATAGACACGTGAACATTGAGTTTACTCACTTTATTCGTGCATCGAATTCACTTCATTCGTGCGTCAAATTCACTTCAAAATAGACGCGGATTCATGTCATGGGCAGGGCTTTTGTCCGCCAGTGACTAAATAGTTGCTAAATAGCTAACATGGATTTTATTGAGAGATTAGCTGTGCTTTATGTGCTTTAGGAAGGCTGGAAAAACAGCGTAGATGGGTTCAGCACAGAGTCCACTAGATCCTTTCAGAGTGCACCCAGCTCTATGAGTTCATCATCTCCTCTAGAAGCTGTACCTGGATGATAGAAGCTTTCAGCGGTGCTTCCGACTGAGCCGAGCCCAGTTTGATAAGCTGTTGCAGAGTTTCTGCAGGCTTCATCAAGTCATGTTTAAGACTTTTTAAGACCCTTAAGACAATTAAGAATTTAATTTGAGACTTATATAGAGTTAAACACTAAAGATTTTTTCCCTAATGGCCCGGTATTATCATGAGGAATCATATAATTGTTTTTAGTTGTCTTTCAATAGGCAATTTAATGATACGAAATAAAAAATACGATTTTACTGAGATGTATTGTTGGTGATTGAATGGATGTTGGCCCAATTGGTAGCTTTACTTGGACAAAGCAAAATTAAGACCTGTTTAAAATGACTTAAGACCTACAACACAATATTTCAGTGAGTTTAAGACTTTTTAAGGCCTAAAATTTCGTTTTTAGCATTTAAGACTTTTTAAGACCCAGCGGACACCCTGTGTTGTCTGGTGTCGGCAGAAGGATGTCTCCTCAAGACACCAACTACAGGTGCTACGTCAACGTGCGTGAATATCCACTATAGTTTAGATTTTTCAACTCGAGTGAATTAACAAATTTGCGCGTTAAATGCCTCAAACACGCAAAGGCTCAACATATGCCACTTCTTTCAAGCAAATCGCGTAATTCGCATGAATTACGCCGCAGGATGTCTATTCGTGTCTTTGCATTGACTTAACATGTAACCCATTTGCGCTTGACGCTTTATCTGCGTCTGGTGTGAACGCACCATTAGGATGGAATATATAATCCATCGGTTTCTATAAATATTTCCTATAAATCCCCTTCCTCTAGTCACAGTTCACATATACATTTGTAAACAGGCTTAAGTGAAAATTTTTGTTTGAACACCTAAAATATTGTTTGATCAAAATAACTATATTGGCAGTGTATTTTGCCGAGGCGTTTCTTAAAATCTCTTCAAATCTTAATAAGAATAAATTTTGCACACATTGTAGATCTACACGGTTTATAAATGTTTTCATCATGTTCTTTCTCAACAAAGGTGCATTATTGCAGATTGATATGCTGTTGCTCTTTTCATGCTCCTGCTTTGCACTGAATCAGACACTAAACTGTGAAAACAGAAAACAAAGATTCTAGTTTGAGTCAGTTTAGGTGTTAGAGAAAATCCCACTCTGTTTGGCTGAAGTCCTGCCATACAATATTGTACTTGTTTTGTGTGGGTTTGATTGTGTGCGGTGCTTTTGTTCATCAAGGCCTCACTGTACGGGGGTTGAATGCCTTGTTTTGAGCAGGTGTGGGTCAGGGGGAAGTGGGAGTGTTGTACTGCGGGCGGACCCCAGGTCACTTCATGCCATTAGCTGTAGGTGTGCTCCTCATAACACACACTGTTGCATAAATGCTGTGGGCTTCGCTTGCTTATTAAACACTCCACAGGTGTATATAGGAGAAATGTGAGTGGGTTATTGAAATGAAGTAAGCGACCTCTATAAAGCAAACTTCCTGTTCTAGATTCTAACAAAAACTGGAGGAGGATTACAGCGAGCTAAACATCAGAGGCGATCATCAAGAGTAGGAAAAATTCTAAATGTAAAAATTTGTTTCTGGTTGTTGCTAGATTGGATAAGGTTGTGGCCAGAAGTTACCAAGAAATATTCATATTATTTATTAAATTTCCCATTTATTGTATTTTATTAATGTCTACCCTCACCCCAACCCTAAACCCAACCGTCACAGTAATATAAAAACAGTAGTTATACCAAGTATTATTTATGTTATCTATTAAATTAACCAGTAAATTGTATTTTTTTAACACCTACCCTCACCTCAACCCTAAACCCAACCATCACAGTACTGTAAAAATATTAATTATTGTTATACAGTGTCATAAAATGCTGCTATATTGATGTGCATATTGCACTTTCGGCCGACCGTGTATCCCATCTAGACTTTACCTTTGTTTCCGTTTAAGTTCATATTTGAAAAGAGGATCAGGAAGTTGAACTGAACGGTAATGACAGGAAAGGGAATTTCTTCTGAACTCTAATTTAACACACTAGAATTTCACTAGTTAATAAAGTTTGAGTAATTGTTTTATTGTATTGAGGTCTGATAACATTTTAACCAAATTACAAAATGACAAATTAAAGCAAGGATTTAACAGTTTACATTTGTTGTGACTGAAAATCTATTATTCAACTAATCTGTTATTTAACTAATCATTGATTTCCTAAATCTTCTTTAGGTAAAACAGGTGTATTAGGGCTACATTATATTGGAAAAGTTGGACATTGTGATATTTCTGAGATATATATTGCAATATATTGTATCTTTACAGTTTGACCAAATGATTGAATAACACTATTTGGAAAGAATCTATATAGTCACACTTTATTTTGAGGTTCAATTCTTGCTAGCAAACCATTAAATATGACTTTTGCTTCAATAAACTCCTAATTTGCTCCTTATTAATATATATTAAGGTAGTTTAGGTATTGAGTTAGGGATGTAGAATATGATCATGTAGATTATAAGTACTAATAAGCAGCCAATATCTCAATAACATGAATGCTAATAAGCAACTAGTGAGAATTGGTCCCTAAAGTGTTATCAAAAGCGTTAATGTTGATTGAATGGGATGATTCTGCAGCGAAGTGAATCATGCATAAAATGTAATAAACAAACTACAAGCATAGATGAATGCAATAAAGCAAAAATGAATGTGAAAGAAAGAGTGCATGCTTTATCGTTTTGTATATTTAAATGTACAAAAATACACTGTAAAATCAACTCAACATATCATGCATATCTTGCGATGTGACTATTGCGGATGCACACATTGTGATATCAATGCTGAAACTATATATTGTGCAGCCCTACTTTGTATTGTTTCTAAAAATGTATTTAAATATGTGAAACCATACTATCTTTTTGTTTTTAACAATTGCCATTTTATGCTATAAATGCAGACATTTTAAATTTGGGAGAAATCTCATCAGTATTTTGCAGAATTTTTGCTCAAACCCAAAACTAGAAATTGAACATCATAAAAATCGAAAATTTCCAAGTGGTCTCCTCATAAGAATAAAAACAAACAAATAAATAAATAAACACACGTATGAAATATATAAATAAATGAAAATTCCACTTTCAGCATTGCTATATTTCGGCCCTCTGAGACCTCAACATATTCGGTGCCAAGATTAAACTTTAAAACATTTATGCAGTTATTTTCATGACTTATGATCAAAAGCCAAAAGTTTATTGCAGCTCTGAAGAGAGAAGTGTATTTAGAAAGCAGATGGAAATCACATTCTGAGTGTTGGTTTAGCCGAAGCCTTCAGGACATGAAAAATCTGTAAGTCAAAACATCTCTGGCTTTAGCCTGTATACTCCAGATACTCCCCAGGATTATTTTCTATTTATTTATATATAGTTTAGTACTGTAGTTATGAAAGCTGAGAAAAACATGCTGTATATGTAAAGCCTTCCCATGGTTCTCTACGCGTGGCTACTCTCATGAGATTTATGAAATTTTTGCCTATGAAAGTGAGTTTTTTTTCTTCCTGTAATAGCTTTTGTCAATTATTTATAGGTGTATGTGTGCTCATTCCATTTAGCAGCTCAGTATGAACCGTGGATGAATTTTACATGTAGGGCTCATGGTCCCCGCTGTGCGTCACACTGCTTGCAGAAATGGCATGAACAAAACACTGCAAAACTCACTTGTGCAAGCCGTGGAGAATACCTTTCAAACACTCCATGACATACAATTATAGTTGAGGCATATCGGTTAATGGTTAATATTACCATCATTTTTTCCATGATAATAAAACTAAAATAAATATAAAAAAATACTAATAACACTGAAATGCAATCTTTGTCATTTTCAAATAACTATATTTACTCTACATTATACGGTCATGTGTAAAATCACTGGTAAATCAAATAGTTTTATTTATTCAGTTTATTTAAACAAATTATAATTTTAATATCCGTATAATATTAATTGTACAGTTACCAGACAATCCACACAAAAACATACATACATACATACATACATACACACACACACACACACACACACACACACACGCACACACACACACACACACACACACACACACATATATATATATAAATATATATATATATATATATATATATATATAAAACATATCTTCCCATTGCTAGTTACTTGTAGAATCCAGTCAATAAAAAATGTTCACCAAAAAAATGGTAATAATGGAGAACGTCATAGAGTTTTGCTAATTTTTCATAAAAAAAAAAAAATTGTACTGTATGGTGTCTGTGAATATTAAATCATAAAAAAAGTCTATGAAAAAGTTATGTTTGAATAAATAGTGACATTTCATTTACTCAAACATAAGTTCCAACAGTTATTTCTAAAATACGTGATATTTTTGAGCTTTTTCTGTGCAACCCCATGTCTTGGTACTAAACTCTGGATTATTTTATCTACATCTGCAGTTGTGTAGTTTTTGCAGCAACTTTCATGATTTCAATTAATTTGACAATTAATATCCAATTTAATCCTTAAAAATGAGTCCAGAAAAAGGGAAACAATGCAAACTAAAAAAACCCAAGGGCAAAAGGGATTTTTGAGAATAAAAAAAATGGAGAATGTTAAACACAATACCATGGTTTGTTTAAGAAACACCACTTTTCCAGTTCAGTCTGCTTGCTAGAGAGAAACACAGGCCTCTCCCCACAGAAACGGTGCCAATATTAATACCATGACCAATCTAACGCACTCATTTGTGTCTTTATTTCCTTGAGGAATCATAATGCAGAGAAATGATGTTGCACTGCAATCGTATCCTGCATTCATATTCAGCATGTGTTGAAATGAGGCCATGTGGAGGGCAGGCAGATTGATTTGAGCTGGAATGTCATTTATGATTTCAGCCTGCAGTAGTGGAGGATATAGACTCACATTCTATCATTTTGCACGTGTATGTGTGTCTACATCTGTATTCCCCTTGGGTACTAAACTAAATGCATGTAGTGCAGAAATTATCATATGAATCAGACTTTTGAACCGAGTCAAACTATGACATACTGCAGTAGTTAACTAGCCGTTTACCAACTCTAGTGTGAGCGCTGTGATTTTAACATGACAGATATTTAATGAGTGGCTATAGTTGACTATGATTATGTCAGCTACTTCGTAAGAGGTATTTAACGTCAGTGCTAATCGTGCAGTCTGTGACCTGGACCACTGTGTGATTGTACAGTAAATATAGATGTTGATTTTTTTTTTTTACATGTCCGATAATGCAAATATAGTTTAAATAAATCATGGGTGAACCTCTGTTACTTCATGCTGTATTGCATCCATTAAAGCTGACAGATAAAACACTGGGTTTCACACACTGCTATGTAAATTAAAGTGAATTTCTGTCAGCATTTGAAACCCTTGTACACTCTTAAAATAAGTGTTCTTGGTTGGCATTGATGGTTCCAAAAATAACCTTTAAAGAGCCCCTATTATGCATTAAAAAAGGTCATATTTTGGTTTTGGGGATCTAAAACAACAGGCTAATATGCATGCAAGGTCAAAAAACACTTAAGCATTTATTTTTACCTAGTTATCCCAACAACTTCCATATGATTCGTTCAGCGATTCATTTGTTTCCTAACCTTCTTAGCGCTAGGGCTGCACGATTCTGGCTAAAATGTGAATCACGATTTTTTTTTGCTTAAAATCAAGATCACGATTCTTTCTCACGATTCTTTAGATGTAAAATAAAGGTTAATATGAGTAGGCTATTATTATTGTTAATTCTCAAACATATCGTCACCTTGGAATTATAAGTTATAATGCGTCCATATAGCAAACAGTATGTGTGCAACATTTTTTTTTAAAGTCTTAAAATGTAAACAATAAGTTGTCATTTAATAAGAATATGACAATAACTCAATTTTGACAAAAATGTCAGATAGAACCTTATAATTCTAAAGTGACGATATGGTAAAACAACAATAATAATATTAGGCCTATGTGTAGTTCTACTGTTGCCTAAAATGCTACATTTTGTACAATCATTGTGGTGGGCTTGAACAGACTTTCAAGTCCACCATTCACAGTAAAATGATGACATCAGAATACAACTATTCATAATTATAAAATTGAATTATGTTTGAGACACGTGCTTGTCATTTGTCATTGACAGCATTATTAGATCATTTGTTTTCACTGGTACAATCAGACATTTGTCATTATCAGATTTCTTCTTGCATTATATTCAACATTATATAAGCTAGAGTAGCTATACTGACACAGTAAAACATTTATTTTCATGCACAACACTATGTGTTAGCTATGAAAGAAAAAAACATATCAAATGCTTGTCGTAATCATAACTGTAAAATGCGATATGATCATTTAAATGATGTGCGGCCAGTTTCATTTTCACTTCCGAGTGCGGCTCGTGGCTGCCGTCACTGTGATAAAACCCACACATGCAAAACATTCTTTCAGCCCGACTTTTAAACGATCGCTCTGTGCAACAAACTGAACGTTATTTACAACTTTATTACTTGTTATTCACAGCCTATGCAGGTTCTGTTGACTAAAGTGGCTGTCATTGGCATGCTGCGTGCACACGTTCTCGGTAGCTCGTGGTCAGCTCACGTGTGATTTTGCGGCCGCAAATACATCATTACATGAAGACAGAAATTACATTTCTGGGTGAATTATACCTTATAAATACAGTATGTGACCCTTTTAACGCCATTAGAAGGTGTCAGTGTTGCTGTGAAGATTTGTGTGACTGCCTTGCTTCTCTCCTGACCTTGAAAATATAATTGGCTGAATCGTAGAAAAGCTGAGTTAAGATCGTGTGTAGGGTCGAAGAGATCGTGATATTTTTTCGATTAATCGTGCAGCCCTACTTTAGCGCAGTGCTAATCTGCACTGATTGGTCCGATAACTCAGTCTGTTGCAATTGGTCAACTGGGTTCAGTGCGAGACAGAGAGAAACGCCCACCATGGCTTATCAACATTGTTGAAGTAATCAAAGTGAAGATTATACTGTATGTGTGAGGCCATTGCAGGAGTGCATTAAAGCAATGCAGTTAAACACCAGCATGTTGCTTTATTCTTAACTATAAGTAAAAACAACGACACATATTCAGTATTAATTCAGTGGCTAATTCAGACACTTGACTGAAGCACGAGTATAGGAACAGCTGACAGTGGCCAAAGCAATGACAAACGGCAGAGGATCGCGAGCTCACAAACACGTAAGAATTCGTAAAGAAAGTTGCATGCACAGCATTTTCAGCGTGCTTTTAGATGCCATATGTGAATATAAAGAGTTAACCAGATACAGTACAAGCCGCGTGGAGTGGTTACAAGTAACAAAATACAATTACATACATATGTAATTGAAAACAAGGAGGCAGACATTTTAATTGCACTTACTTACACTTGTAAAATGGAGGAAAAAACTGATCCATGAACTGTGTACTGATAAAGTTCCTGTCAAGCTCTGAAAAAGTCCCATACATCAATAGTATTTTCTGATCCTTCCTTTAACAAACGGCTGATGAATCCTCCAATGCAGGGTAGATTATTGCATTAATCACCAGAACGTTCACTCATCTTCAGTCATGATGAATCTCACATACACTCTGCTAGCGTTTGAAGGGAAAGGCACATTCACGTTTTACCGGATCTGGCACTTAATATTTGGTATTGCTTCATGTTGACGTTGATATAAACAGGCAAAAGATCCGTACGAACGACGAATCATTTAAATGACTCCGAGTCAAATCTATTATTAAAAAATCTATATTTTTAAATGAGGTGCACTTTTAGAGTTAAATCTCAGCTGGATGTTTTCATTCACTTAGAGCTGTGTTACACATTGCATGGAAGGTGATTTTCAAAAATCCACAATAGGGGCTCTTTGTAATAGGGAAACTTTTTGCTCTATAGAATGTTCTTTACAGTTGAAAACGCTTCTGTAAATGATTCAAATAATCTTCAGACTGAGAAAAAAAAGTTTATTAAACCCTTTAATAAGTTTCTTTGAGGAACCAAAAACAGTTGATGTATGCCATCACTACAAAATGCATTACTTTTAAGAGTGTATCAGACTAAGTATATGGGCAGTTTTGGACACACACATGCATATACATTTAAGTTTGCCTGACAATATGATGATCCACTTTTGCACTTATCTCTGGAGAGTTGTGTCTACATGTACAGTTGTGTAAGTGCACTCGCTGGACCTCAGGGTTCAGCCATGGTACGTGGATTGTACATGAACTGTACATGTAGATTTACTCTTCATGACTCAGACACTGAAAGAAAATTGAATAAAAGAAGAAAAGAGGTCTCGTCTATGGGTCATTAAATACAAAAGAACATCCCGCACTGTAGTGCTGTCATTAACAAGTGAAAAAGACACAGTCATGTCTGATCCATTAGTATAAAAGCACAAGCAGTCTACATGCAGAGGCAGGAAATGACGTCATGTTCAAGTATCGAGATCAGAACATTACTACTGCTCACAGCTTGCTTAATTGCTTACAAATTCCATTGGGAATGATAAGATGTTAAGAAATTAACATTGTTGTGCAGGTAATTGTTTGTCAGATTTAACAGATGTGTTGGTCAATAAACCATAAAATAAGAGGTTCACCCAATAAATTGTTTTTATATCATCCTGTACACTTAGAAAAAGGTAACTAAAAATAAGTGTAACATGCTTTTTCCTTAGTGTCTTCATTTCTGTGACCTAGAACATTTCACTTATCAATTTCCAATAAAGTTAAACGTCAAAGCAAAGCCTTTCAAGCTTGAGGAGTGATGTGATTGTGTTGATGTGCAGAAATATTCAGCGTTTTGTGTGTGCTGATCCTGCTACCTGTCAGCAGTGTGACCAAACTCCCACTGGCGATCAGAGAGAATCCATGATATTGTGCATTTTACATCTACAAGCTGATAACATCCAAACTTGCTTGACAACCCAGAACATGCTTTTATATTTGACACAACAACATCTGTTTCTAAGTTAAGCCTAAGGTGTTTTAGTGTTTCCTGCTGTTCCCTTTCACCTCTAACTGTTACCCATCAGAGTTTAATGCAAAAGTTAATGTGAAGTTGAAAATTATTTAGTCTCAAAATGTAGTGTTTTGGTGATAGTATTGTGTAGCAATGCACTGGATAAGGCATTGCTTTACTCAATCCAGTCACTAAACTCATGACACATCAAATACTGAGAGTCTTAGAGAATAAATGCATGCATCACCTGTGACATATTTTCACACAAAACAATGACCTTTTTAATTTGAGACTAATAATAGACTCACAAACAGTGATTCCAGGGTTGTTCATTAACACTTGGTGGGAAGGAATCAGCAATTCAGGTTGAGTAACCTTATGAAGGGTGTTATCTGTGTGTGTGTATGTGCAGTTGGATCACATCCAGTTCCTGCAAGGTGTATGTCCTTGTTAGATGATGTTTTGGCTATGGATGTGATCTCTAGCGTAGCAGCAGTTTTGGTTATTTTTATGTTGTTATACATTATACTTGTTTTATTTTTATACAATTAATACTTTTTATTTTAATTTTATTGTGCAATGCAATGCAAACAAACGAGCAGGGCGTTCTGTGTTACATGGAATTCTGATCAAACCAAATATTCCAGTTAAATTCAACCCTCATCAGCTTTGCGTGCTATGGATCATTGAGCTTTAGCATTCCCATTTGCCATCATACAATGAGAGTAACAGCAAGCCTACATGGTTGTCATTTTAAATGTGCGGTTTGTCTTAGCATGGCCTTCATTACATCAGGCTGAGTCCAAATGGGGCATTGTTTGCCATTTTTTATGTTTGCTTCACACCACCTTCCTGTCCTCCAGTATGTCGAGACCATCAGCAGCAAACAAAATGAGCTGGATAACTACATCTCCGAGAGCTACAAGAATGCCCTATCTGAAGAGAGACGGAGGTACTGCTTTCTTGTTGACCGTCAGTGTGCAGTGGCGAAAACCAGCAACACCTACCACACCAAGGTGAGAATATCACATCATGCCGAAGAAAATTTGGGTCGCAGAAACACTGAAATTCAGTTCATTTAGATACAAATTATGTTAAGCATGCCTTATAGACCTTATGTGCTCATTTAAAAGACAACATGTTTAAGACAACATGAAATGCCATTTACAAGACATTTAGCTTGTGACATTTTGAAGTAAAACTAAACAATTAGTGAGGTTAATCTGACTTTAGATATTTGGTTGGATCATTTGATCAGATGTTATGTTAAAATGGCATTTGTTGCATTAACAAAAGTTACTAACATGATAAAACTCACTATAAGACAAAACCAACACATTTAAGAAAGTATATAAGATTTCATGTTGCCTTTCATTCATATAAAGCAAATCATATATTATAAGTATTCATTTTGCCAAGTAAATTATATACTTGGACAACTTTACACTTTGTGTTCAGTTGTTTCTGCCCCCAAATCCCATTTATTCAGTCATTCATAACATTTCAGTGCTGATCATTCCACCATGCTTGCTAGAGAATGTGCTATATATTTTGGGAAAGAGTCTTAGTGTGTTCACACTTTTTTGGTTTGGCTTGATTAAAATGAACTAGAGCGTTGTAAGTGTGGTTCATTAATGTTCTAATTCCAGTTTTTTTTACAGTTCATTAAAATATCTAATCAAGACTACTGTACCTTTGATTGCTTATCAGTTGTATCGAGGAGATTTAAGTGGTGAAATTGGTAGATCAACCACCATTACGCAGCAAAGGATGATCGTTCTTTATAGGACACATTGATCAAAAATAGACCCGAGATTCTGTGATATCTGGTGGATTCACCAGCACGCAGAACACCAGTCATTCCCACGTAAGCGCTGACTCCTCTGTGACGCCTACACTTCAGAGTTGGTGATAGACAGAGTGCTGGGAGCAACGATGGCAAGAGAAGGAAAAGGGAAAGGGAGGGCCAGGCAGAGAGTGGCCCACTTTTACAAGAACAGACTGTTCAGAAGATAATCACTGTTTTCATGTATGTGTAGGAAGAAATTTCTCTGCATGCAAATGGAGAACCATTAGAGACAAAGACAAAGAGGTGATTTTCATTGGGTAAAATTTTATTCTATGTAATACTAGCCATATCTCACCTAATTTTATGAGAACAGGAAGAACAAAAGTGACGTGAACTGAACTGACCATCTGCCAGAGTTTGTCATTGCTGGATCTTAACGCCATCACCCACGCCAGTCATGCAATAGCAATGGTACTTGATACTTACTCACTCGACTGCAACCGAGAGCAGAAGGAACAAAGAGAGTATAAAGACTCTCTCGCACTCAGATGACTAAGAGATTTTACCACTGCAAAGACAAACCAAAAGAGTCCTTCAAATCATCTAAATAAAAATGTATACACTTAAAGGGTATCTGGGCATCTGAACATGCAAATTTCCGTACCGCATGTAACTAAAGTCTGAGCACAACATGATTTTGCCAAGTAGGATGCCATCCTGGATTATCTATGTTGATCCTGTAACATCATTTTTGTTGGAAAATATGATCCATACCTATTCCCTACCCCTAATCCCAACCAAAACTGCAAATTATCCCAAAATCAGAGGGGAATAACAGTGGGATAGCAATCAAGTAGAAGTGCATAAACCTAACCGTAGGCCTACACTTAACATAAATGATAAACGTATCCATTAATTCTGATTGGCTGATTGGAATGTTGTTCCAGGATCAACATAGATGTAATTTAGCAACATGTCCTACTTGGTGATATCAGGTTGGCGAAAGTCTTTTGTCTGATTTTAAAAAATACCTCCATGACAACATTGTGAAAGTAGATTTTAGTGCTTATGGAGCAATTACAACATTTACTCCTCAAAATAAGTACCTACTATACAATCTTGGACACAGCTGTGTACTCTAAATTCACTTCTTTTATATAAAAAGTTATTTAGACATATTTCCAGCAAGATCAGTCCTCTTGGAGCAACTTTTTGAGGAATTCAAAATGGCAACATGCCTGTTAGCTTTGGTCATTGGCCTCCAAATATTATCTAAAACTCAAAGTTCACCCAAAACTAAATGCACATTGACTCAAATCCTTCCAAACTTGCACGATTGTTTAATTTTCCACGGAACATAGGGTGAGATCAAGTTTGGTAGAATATTTACTCTTTTTGTACCATTCACTTCACGTTTTACATGATCTTAAAATACTTTTGGATGAGGAAGAGGCCAGAAGTGTAAACGTTTATGTGTGTATTATTATTATTATTATATCTAAATCTCTTGTATCTCATTTGCTTCTTCGCTTTTAGCATCGAATGTTCTTGATGATATAGAAACCCATAGAATTTGCAAGAGATGTATTTTAATGCATGCTAATAGAAAGTGGAAATTGTAGTACATGTCAACTAAACACTTAATCCAATGTTACACTTAATCTCCATGTTAATACAAGGTGGAAACGGGTCCTTTAAAACTGGCACAACATGTCTTGAAGTTGCGTTTTTGTGATTTAAATGAAAGGGATTTAAGAGCTACAACAGTGAGCTAGACCTTTTGGAAATAATAGTTCAGGACTTTAATTTCAATCAGCATTTGTGTTTTACATAAGAAGTCAGTCATGGAAGTTTAGAATGGCATGAGAGTGAGTAAATTTGAATAATTAGGACAGAACGTCAATGTTCTTGGTGAACAATCCTTTAAGAACCATGTTAATATGTCAACATCATCTACAGCGATAGTTTAATGAGCTTTGACTATACACAAAATCTGTCATACCTTTTAAAGTGGAAACAGAAATTGCTCTCTATGGTTCTTTCCTATTGTGACACATACGCAAGTGAAACATTTTCCTATAACAAGAAAGAAAAAAATGCACACTGGGACTTTATAGGGAATTGATTGTATCAGTCATTTGCTAACTTCTGTAAATGGCAGGCTGTTGGAGGGAAGGGAACCTTCAGTGAAAAAATCCCCTGCAATTTTCTGTAAAAAATAGGATCTTTAGTTTTGCTTTCATGGTGACTAAGTTCTGCCAATTGTTTTGAACACAATAAAAATGGTGCAAGCGTTTCTGATTTTACGAACCCAGTGAGGTCGTGACAGAGTCTGCAGGTGTTCTGGCAGGCAGGACGGTGATAATTGCTTTGGGTGGGGTGGTATGTGGTCGTGACTTAGAAAAGGACCACGGGGGTTTAGCAAAAGAGGTACTGATCTGCGCTGGCCAAATGGAGACTGCAGAGGCATTATGAGAATTTAGAACAAAGATTAGAGGAAAGGTCTTGATTGTGAAAACCATGATTCATAGAAGTATGCATTTAAAATCAAGATATTTGGTTCAATGTTTAGTGCTTTAATCATACTTTCTATATGTTAAATTAACATTGCACCCTAAAGCACAAGTACAGTTAAAGGGATACAATTGCTTACTATTTACTCAACCTCAAGTGGTTAGAAACCTTTAGGAGTTTCCTTTATCTGTTGAATACAAAAGAAGAGATTTTGAAGAAAGCTGAAAACCTGTAACAATTGACTTCCATAGTAGAAAAAAAGACAAATGCTATGGAAGTCATTGGTTACAGGTTTCCAGCTTTCTTCAAAATATCTTATTTTCTGTTTGACAGAAGAAAGAAACTCATAAGGGTTTAAAACAAGTAAATGTTGAGTAAACAATGACAGATTTATTTTGGGGGTGAACTATCCTTCAACTATATTCCAGAACCAAATTCTGTTGTTTTCTGTAAAACAGAAAATACTATTACAATATCTGTTCAATTCTCAAATCCGTTTTTCCTTTCTGCAATTTCAAATGACCACACACATACAACCCAAAAAAATCCAAATCTAGAAAAATATTTTTATTTGAATGTGAATGCAAATGAGATTTAAGATTTTCTTTGACAGCCAAGATGATCGTTGCAGTTTTAAAATATTTAGTAACATTCTTTTTTTCTTTCTCAGTCTCGGTAAAGATACAAAAAAACAAATATATTAAAATATTATTTAAGCACAATTTGTATGACATATCTTTTTTAAATGTACATGTAAAATAAGGCCAAATCTAGAATCACTATAACAATTTATTTGTGATCAATAAAAAGAGCTTGGTGTTTTTATTGTAGATACTGACGTGAATGACATGAGCAGTGTTAGTGGAAAGTTACTTTAGAAAGTAATGCAATATTGAGATACCTAAGTAACTAGTTGTGTTATTTAGTTACTTTTTATGGTAAGTAATTCATTACGTTACTTTTGCGTTACTTCTTGTGACCTGGCTGAGGCCTGATCTCTGCGATGCGTTTGCTACTTTTGTAATTTTTGTCTTATTGGTAAAATCACTGTCCATGTTCAAAATAATGAGAATATTTTCATCACAGAACTGTAAGGCTCTGCCATCTTCCTTACTGTATGTTCTAGCATGCTCTCATTGTGTGAGGGATTTAATGTAGCTACAATCAATTAAATTGAGTAATTTATTTTTAAAAGTGAATTAACTAAACTAAAAAAGAAACTCACATTACATTTTGTAAAAAGTGAATATTTTTACTTATTTTTAAAAAGTAATGCGTTAATTTACTCGTTACTTAGAATGTAATATTACGCAACTTACATTACTTATAATGTTACCTCAACACTGGACACGAGTGTGCATAAATGATTAAAATGTTTGGGTAAACTATCTCTTGTCACATCCCTCTGAAAACTGGATTATCTGTGTTTTAACTAAGCACCCATGCACTGCTCAAACAGATGATCTGAATTACTGAAAAGGGTTTAAAGATAAAGTTGCTCTTCCAGCGCTCTACATTTGGAGGTCTCCAGGCGCTCCTCATCTCTCTCCTCCTTCAGCTCTGGTCATAGCGTTCAGCCAGACTCAGTGCCTGTGCATGGGGCAGAGTAATGAGGCTATTTCAGGCTTCAACCTACAGGGAGGGCAGCTTGTCAGGATAGAGAGGGATGTCTCAGAGCATCATAGAAGCGTGGACAGTGAGGAGGGATCACTTTATCACACTTTATCACATCCCTATCAGTCCATCAGTTAAAGAGCTCACCCTCAAACCTCCGCTATGCAGAAGCGGATGTTTATTTTGGGAGTCTGTTGTCCTTATTTGCCCACATGGACTAATCTAAACTGTGCATTTGCAGGTGTGTAAAGCTTGTGTTACTCCTGCTGGGTGCTAATAGTAGTTTTGGTGCTGTTGGTTTGTTTTTAGGGCAGAGACTTGCTGACACAGAAGATCCCTTTGTGGCAACAAGCATGTGCCGACCCAAATAAACTCCCAGAGCGGGCGATGCTTCTGGCTCAGCAGATGGGCTCAGGAGTGGCGGGGACGCTGGGACCCAGTGTCCATCACACCTCCAAATCTAACCTGACCATCTCAGACCCCATCCCAGGGGCAAAGCCACTTCCCGTGCCACCTGAGCTCGCAGCTCTCATGGGGAACCAACAGTCGGTGAGTTCAAAACTCTGTGTGGTCCAAATAAAACACGACTGTGAGCCACCGAGTGTCTCGACTGCAGCTGGAAGATTTGTAAACGGCTGCATTAATGATGTGTATAATTAAGTCCTGAGGGTGTTTGGGGGTGTAGGAGGGAGGCATTTACAGCCATAGGAAGGAGAGAAGGATATAATGTCATTAAAATACAGTTTCATAATGACCACAGTGCTGTGAAAAGAATAATTAGAAACCTGCTGGCACTTGCATTTCTCTTTAGTTTACAGATTATCATCACAGAGCTGGTGCATAGAGTATAGCTGAAGTAGGGGTGTAATGGATCATGGTTGATCCATGATCCATTCGGATCACAACCCATGGTTCGGAACGCACGTGACCCGTGGATCAATAACTTTTTTTGAACTTGTAGGTTAATCCAACATTTATAACAATTGCAGAGAGATCGCCTCCCACATCATTCAAATAACATGTATGAAAGCATTCGGTCTTCCACCCCTGTAAAATATAATGATGACAGAAAAAGTTGTGGTGGGACCTAAATGCTTTCAGGCTATTAATTAAAGGTGTTTTCTGTCACTGTTTGTTTAGCCTGCATTAATACATTGTGTAAAGCTGCACAATTAAACATTAAAAGATCGTAATCTCAATTCAAACCCGTGCAACATGAATGATAAATGATAATGATTTGCATATGTTTATTAATCCTTCAAAGTGCTGCATTCTAATCTTCGATCGAGAGAGATTCAGTTTTTACACTTTTTCAGTAAGTTACAAACTATTAAATAACACAGAACTACTGGGAGAACATTTTATAGTTCAGATATAAACACTGATGTTTATGGTACAGTTTAATGGAACTCGACGCTGGCGAATGTTGTAGCAATTACATTGTATAACCAAAAGGTGGCAACAAACAACCATCAAAATTATGTCACTGAATAGGTTTTCAAAAATGATACACATATAATAAAAAGTTTTATGTGTGAATTTTTGAATCATAAATTAATATTTAATATGTTGTACAAGATGTTAGATATCTATATTTAGCATTATCAGCAACAGTAGTAAAGATCATTTTTCGCATTGAATATTTTCCACTTTTCAGCTGGTTCTTTCTTGATATTAATTTTTATTAAAATTACAGGTTCTAAGTTCTGTTTGTTAAAACCAATGGTTTTTGCAGTAATATTTTTGTCTAAATGGTAAGCAAATGACATTTGTCTTCTCCCTTTTTTTGCTGATCTGAAAAATGGTTCAATCCGTGACTCAAAAACCGTAGTGTGATTCGAACCATGAGATTTGTAATCCCTTATACCACTAAGCTGAAGTATATATCATTCATTCATTCGTTTTACTTTGGCTTGATCCCCAATTCCAACTATAGTGGAAGTATATATTTCTCAAACAGAGAGCCTGTATTTGGTCTGTTATCCTTAATTTGCCAACATGGGTTTTCAAATAGTGAGAAACATAAATATATTGAGATTTACACATTCATATCAATATTCATGAATAAGACAGATTTTGCTTTTAAAAATGTTTGTTCAGATTCAAGAAAATAGATAAAATTGCTATAACAGATTCAATTACACATGGAAACTCTGTCTTAAAGAGTGTCCTAAATCATTTTAAAGATGTACCAGAAACCCCCCAGAATGTGCCTGTGAAGTTTCAGCTCAAAATACCTTATATATCATTTCACTTGTCATGGAGTAATTGTGTGTTTTTACAAAAACATTTTTTTTTTTTAATGCAAAAAAGTTGCTCCCCACCCCCCTTTCCAGAAGAGGGCGGAGCCTTTACATTGCGTACCTCAGATATTCTGACGACAACACAAAAAAATCTGCATCTTTTTTATGCTTTATCAGTTTAAACTCCTGATATACAGCTTTCTCAGTGCTGAGACACGCTGAGAGGACGTTCCCAGAAAGCTGGCTGTAAAACTGTCAAACGTTCTCTTTCATGTGACCTGTCAAATACACACAAAGTAATGTCAAAAGCACACAAGAAAGCACAAGTTCACATAATACTGGTTGTGTCTGTCAATGCGCACCGCGGAGTGGATTTTTGAACTCAGATCTTTTTAAGGCCCCTTCAATTATTTATAAAAAAATGTGCCTTTCTTGCAGAGGATGATGGGAGCAGATAGTGTCCCCATAGTGAATGGCTCTGGAGTTCATGTAGGAGAAGACTACCATCGCTGGATGGAGACCAGAGCCGCACACGAGAAACAATCCCAACAGCCCCACAGACATGGTGGAGAGAGCTTCTCCAACACCCTTCCGGTCCGCAAGGTTGCTCCAGTAAAGCCCAAGAACACTCTGGGTAAGTTAAAGTTACAGTGCAATAAGTGAATCACCTCCCACTGCACTCTAGTCTCAGACCGTCACATTAACTTTTTCATTGCTGTTTATTCAGTTCTCAACTTTATTTTAAACTGGTGTCTGTAGCTGTGTCATTGTCTTCACACCTGTGCGTTTATTCTTACTCTGCTCTCCTTGAGAAAGTAGTGAGTGGACAATAACAGGGCAAACACTGCTGGAAATGAAAACAGGGCAGAACAGGTGGGAATACAGAGGACAGCTTTAAAAATGGATAGAAAATAGGTGAAGGGTATAGCTTCTCTTTGAGGGAAGTAGATTTAAGAAGCAGTAGAATTAAGCACCCTCTCTTAATGAGTGTTGTACAAGATTTTTTGATTTAATTTTGTTCAACCGAACTGTTTCTAATTGGTTACTGCTTACCTAGGCAGCATCCTTAAATAAATAAAATCTTATGTGACTGAATTAAGGGAGCGATTCAAATAATGATTCTCAGGGTGTTTTCACACCTGCCTTATTTAGTTCAGTTGAATCGCACACTGGTGTTAGTTTTGGTGTGGTTCATTTGGGCAGGTGTGAATGTAGCAATCGCACTCAAGTGCGCACCAAAAGCGGACCAAAGCTTTAAAATGAACGGTTTCAAATGGAGCGGTTCGTTTGGATGAGAACATCATCCGAACTAAAACAGACCCAACCGCAAAAAGTACTCAGCCTTTTTGGACTAATCCAGCTGCTGCAGTCCGATGCGTTGTGCATTATGGGATGTGGAGGAAAAATAATTGTTGACAGTGCTTTACCAACAATTTTAAACAGAGAGAGAGAGAGCAAGAAAGAGGGAAAAAATTACCTGATGGATCATTGGTAATATTTCCAGAACATGACCATGGCGCAGTTTAGCTAAATTAATTTACGCCTCCTCCTGAAGTGACTTGGGATGCGCCTTCGCCGTTTGCAATGCATTAAAGCATTGTTTTCCAGCCACAGCCATGCTTCTTTCTCAAAATGTATAATTTGTCTAAAGTGATGTATACAAACTATATAGTGTACTATGACCAGGGATACAATGAGCCAGCGCAGTCTTCTCTCCTTAGTAAAGGGACATTTTGTGTCTGCCAGTTTGTTTAGTTGCAGAAGTTCTATTGGCATTTTCCCACACATTAATTCTGACCAATCAAAAAGCGGTTTAAGAAATACGTTCAATAACATCTGGCCAATGAGTGATGTAGATTTTGCCACAAGACTGCATTTTGGTTCTTTTCAACTGGTTCGGACCAAAGCAATCAGTGTGGTGTGAAAAGGACCCAAAAACGGCAGAAAATGCTACAATGTATCATTTGTTGTCCTTCGTCTGGACCAAATGAACCGAACCACAGATGTGAAAGCACCCTCACATGCACCAAAAATGTTATTGGCTCATTTTGTTTAGTTTTAAATACATAAATACGAATGTATTAAACACCTGAAATATGCATTGACTTATAAGCCCTCAATCACTAAATATGCATGTCTAACCTCTGACCCCAGCGGAAACACAGACGCTGCCCAGGTCAAGCTCGATGACCGCTGGATTGGAGAGAAATGGACGGACGCGTGTTCAGGCCCTCTTCTCCCACGCCGCCGGGGACAACAGCACACTCCTCAGCTTTACAGAAGGAGACATCATCACACTGCTCGTGCCTGAAGCCAGAGACGGCTGGCACTACGGTGAAAACGAGAAGAACAGAATGTAAGCATCCTGTGGTTCAAAATCTGCACATGCATAGGATTATTTTTGATCATGAAAGTCTGAGAATCTGCTTCAATTTTCATATTAACAGGAGAGGCTGGTTCCCGTTCTCCTACACACGCGTGATTGCAGAACCAGACAGTAATAAACTCCATGTCAGGTGAGTCTGTCTGAATATTAATGAGTTTACAAAAGTCCTTTCAATGTCTAAATGTCATTTAATGGTGCGCTGGCACAACCTAAGAATCACAAATTACTGAACTGTATTCATCAGCAGAAAAACACCTTAAAACATGCCATTGAGAAAGCCATGCATGTGCATTAAAGGTGCAGTAGGTGATTGTCAGTTTTTGTTGTGCTGGTTGAAAGTCTCTTCACATTCCAATAGTAATGATTAATGTAAATGATCTAAATGTGTTTATATGTATTTTTATTTTTTGGGTAAGGCAAAACTAAAACTGAAAAATTAGACAGGTAATGTTATGTTTTAAAACTACTTTTAAGAGTTCACACTTAGATAATGCTCAACTATGATAGCAGGTTTGGCATGCTGTCCCGGGAGAGAACCCTGAGCTCGGAGATAGATGAGCCCAAGGTTCCCGCCTGGTCAATGAGCATTAGGAGGGATACGAGATCAGGTGTTTCTCAAGTGCACCGTTTGTACTTTGGCTAATATGGTGGTGCTGATTGATTCAATGTGCGTGTTCATGATATCAGAAGGCGTGGCTTTGGGCGACAGGGGAGGGATTGTGTTTCAAAGATCTTATGCTAACTGGTTAACATTTAGGCAGATCACCTACTGCACCTCTTATGCTGGCATGATGACTCAGATGTGACCTTGTTTACTTTATTCATGCATGTTTGTAATCTTGTTGGGTTTATTCACTGGTGCATGTTATTGAAAAGAAAAAACTGTCCTAGTAACCTTTAAGAGAAAATAATGTCTTCCACTAAAATGACTTTCCACTGACGTCACTTGGATAATGTTAATGTCAGCTATTGAAACATTCGTTGTGCAAAGAGTATTCATTTTGTCTCCATTCTAAGCACGCACCACCCACTTTTCTTGATCCGGTCAATTCGCGATGCAATAAAATGCCATTTCGCCATTCATGAAAAAAATCACATAGCTAGCTGCTCTAAAATATAAATGAGCTGCAAATGGCATTTGATGTTGACTTTAATGGTTTGTATGTGTTTACAGTTTGCAGCATAACAGGAGCAGCAGCACAGGAAATCTTCTGGAGAGAGAGATGGCATTGCCAACGCCTGATTATGGCATGCCCACACGCTTCGCCCAGCAGCAGAGCACAGCACACAGCCGACAGAGACCGTACAGCGTGGCAGTGCCAGGATTCTCACAAGTAAGCAGATATCACACACCCTGTCTACCCTCAGTGCAGCACCATTATGTACACAGAGATTAACCTTGACAGTTATATGTATATATTAGTATAGCTTTCTATAAAAATGTCATTAGTAGCGAAGCATTAATCACCTTTCATGCGTATTTATCAGACATGCTGAAATATAGCCGTGCGACAGTTCGATTAGAGCAGTCCAATCTCCAGTTAACCGGATAGAGGACGTTCCAGGACATTACCCTAAACCAGGATCACTTTCAACTGGGGGCCAAGTGTTATTTTAGCAAGCTGAGCCCACATTGAAAAAGGCCTGTCCTGTTTGATTAAATGCCCCTTTGAGAGGCCATTTTGAGATTTGTGAATAGACAGATTTGAGGTGGGGACAAACCAAAAAGAAGCAACTGCAGCAAGAAAGAGTGTGTTTGTGTGTGTCTGTGGAGGTCTCCACTTCAAAATGAAATAAGTATCACCTTTATTGGCAAATACACTGGAATATGTCTTGGTGTGCTACTTAAAAATATATAAAGCTATTAAAATAAATACAAATCAAATATATTAATTGTGCATTATTGTAAAATGCATTTTCATGCATAAATGCCAGAGTAACGTGTGACTATTCTATTTACATTTTTGATGAACGCTGTAATGTAACGAATTACATTTTAAATTAGTGTAATTTGATTAAAGTTACTATAGTCAATATAATTGCCTTACTTACGTTACAAATATCGTTTTTGGGAAGAAAAAAATGCTTCTTTTAAATCAGGTTTTCTGCTGCAATGTCAGTTAATAAGCATGCGCTTTTAAACTGCTGGAGAACTCGAGCTAAAATGGTCGCTGTCGATAGTGGCTGCTTCTCCAATGGAAATACAGAGATTACTTTAATTTCATTGTCCGTAAAAACAAAAACATCGATGTGAAATGCAGTATAAAGAACTTTCAACTGCTTTTAACTCAACCAGCAACTTGTTCAGCACTAGAACAGAAAGCATTCTACTACAATACTCGTCACCAAGGAGGACACCGGCACTCAAAAACAAGGCGGTCCAACTCAGCCTAAACAGGCTAAGTTGAATTTTTGTGCAGGATCGGGAGTGATGGTATTATCTGAATGTGAAGAGAAGCGTAGCTGCTTATAGGGCTGTTCACATATTGCGAGTGTGCACATATTGGGAGCGCATATTGTGCCACACCCAGTTGAAAACTGCGAGTCACATGACAAGAACTGACCTATCAGCTTCATACTTTGGAATATACACATTTAGGTAGACTAATTACCTCAGACAAACACAGAACACCCAAACACTGCTGTGCTTTTCATACTATGGTTGTGGATTTTCATATTCTGGATTTTCATGTCTTCTTTTGTGTAAAAAAAATAAGACAAACAGGTTTGGAACAAGTGAATGAAGAGTTTTGGGTGAACTCTTTAAGTCTTTTGAATATGTCAAGCTGCTGTAATCAACCCATTGTAATATTTTTCAGTGAATATTAAATTACTGAAAGAGCTGCAATTTATTTAGGATCTTTATAGGTGTATTTTATATGTTTTAAAAGTAACTTCAAAGTAAAGTAATTAGTAATCTGATTACTTTTTACATGAAGTAATTAGTAATGTAATCAGATTACAATTTTACAAATTACTGATTACTACTGGAATCTATTACTTTTTTAAAGTAAATTGCCCAACACTGATGGATGCATAACCCTAGAAAGTAAAGCTATGCTTCGGCTTTATTAGTTTCTGGATTTTTAATCGAAACAGAAGCCAGCATTGCTTTAAAACAAAGAAAATGTAACATTTGATATTTGAAATCCATCACTTCTTTTGATAAATCCTTGCATGATTTTTCTTGTTTTAAACTTTAATAAAATAATCCTCTTTGCAATGGTATTGCTTGTGTATGTCTTTATTTTACATTCTTAGAAGATACAAAACACAGACGTTTCAGCACAATGCCTTCCTCAGTGAGTGACACAATCCTCTCACTCCAGCCTTTTATCCCACAGTCAATCACATTACGTCATTAGTTAGACCAGTGTTTCCCAACCCTGTTCCTGTAGGCACACCAACAGTACATATTTTGGATGTCTCCATTATCTGACCCATTCATTTCAGGTTTTGGAGTCTCTTCTGATGTTATGATAAGATGATTCAGGTGTGTTTGATTAGGGAGAGGTTGAAAATGTGGACTGTTGGTGTGCCTTCAGGAACAGGGTTGGGAAACACAGAGTTAGACGACCACTCAATAGTTAAAAATTAATTTCATTTCAATAAACTGTAATTAACCACACAAGAAATACTTCCTTCACCTTTAAAAGTATTTTCTCCATTGTACAGGAAAATAACATATCACTTATCATCATTCACTTATTCATATCTATGTCAATGCAATGAAATTCTGACGGTCCAAAACATTAAAAATACATTTTCATCTTATTATTTGTATCATTACATTTGTATCATTACATTTACAATATTATAGATAAACGATAAAACATTAAAGAAACACTGAAAGGTCCAATTCTTCATTTAAATGATGATTATTTTCTATTTTAATTATGATTGTTTTCCTGTACAATGGAGATGCTTTTAAAGGTGAAGGACATATTTCTTGTGAGGTTAATTACAGTATATTGAAATGAAAATGAGATCGTTTTAAACTATTGAGTGAGTGGTCATCTAACTAATGACGTAATGTGATTGACTTTGGGATAAAAGGGTGGAGTGACAGGATTGTGTCATACACTCAGGAAGACATTGTGCTGAAACGTCTGTGTTTTGTATCTCCTAAGAATGTAAAGTAAAGTAATTATTTAATGAGTGTGAATCATGACGTTCTGAATAATATTATTAACTAGATTAATGCACCAAAAATTTTAAAATCGCAAATGCGCAGTGCAAACTTCATTACTGAACGCGATTGCTTGTGTATGTAAAATATAACACAATCTCATAGCGGTAAGGATCACTCTTTGTCATGGATTCAGAAGTAGGGCTTTGTTACATAAAGCCAGCAATGAACATAACCCTCTCATATTTACCCCAGGGTTTCCTGTTTAATGCATTCAATATTTATTGTCATGGCTGTAAATGGATAGATATGCCCAACTGCTGTGTTCCTCTGGTCCCCTAAAGTCACCGCATAGTTGGCTCTTCCCATTGCTCCTCTTCAGAATGCACTCAATGACCTCCTTTTTATTCCCAGTTATAATAGAGATGCTTTAGCTCCAGCATCATCAATACTGCAGTTCAGAAGTAGTGCATGTTCTTCTACTGCCATCTGCTGGATTTAAAGATCTTCTTCTCTTCCTTCACAGCAAGGGCTGGAGGAGTACGAGTCTCGATTCCAAGCAAGGTAAGACTACATTTTCACTTGTACAAACACCTTCTAAACACTGACACGATGTTTAAAACACTCTGAGTTCTTTCTTTCTTTCTTTCGTTTGAATTATTTCTCTCTGGTTTTGTTTGAGTAAAAATGCCACGTTTATATTCTGAATCCATGACAATTCTGGCAAGCAAAAAAAAAAAAGTGTTGTTTGCTTGACCTGCAGCCGGAGCAGACGAACATAGCAGATGATTCTGAAGGTCTAGCCCAAACAAAAGGTGGGCAGGTGACCAAACAATGGACACCTAAACCCATATTGAACAAGGGAGAATCCTCTGATTGTTTAAATGGGTTTCATAAAACCGATAGAGTCATCATTTATGGTCATTTCCCATAGATGACAGGCATAGATAATATCGCAGAGAATACTTTAACAATCTGAATGCACAATATATACATTTTTAAATTGTAGATGTATAGAAACAATGAAGAAACCTAGTTCATCTATGGGGAATCAGACCATTCCCAGCTTTTATTCCAAATTCCTTAGCATCCCCAAATTTGACCTAGGTGCAGATGAATGTTTTTAAACTGTGTTTTTTTTCCATTTAAGTTTCCATCCCATTCTAGCTTTTCCTGTCCATGTGTGTCTGTCTTAATTAGTCTTTAAGTGTCTTTTGTTCCAGCTTTAATTTCTGTAGGCAAATTCCTATCATAAGCTATTCCCACATGCTGCAGTAGTTTCACTTTACACCCTGATACACACACCATTTAGATTTGACTTCCATGATGCATTTGAAACAATGGGCTGCATTTTCACATTACAAGTGTGTGCCTCAAAAGCTTTTTACATTGATAAGTATGTTTAAATAGCATTATTTATATATACACATACATGTCTTGCAGGAAATGCAGCCCATTATATTATGTTTGTAATGTGCATTAATATAGAATTATTGTAGTAATAACATTAAAGGCATAGTTCATATTTAAAAGAAAATTGTCATCATTTACTCAAAGACTTTCTTCCGTATTTGCAACATAGAATTGGAAAATAAATTTGGCCCAAAAATGGCTGTTTTCTATATAAAAGTCTCCTGAGGGCATGCAAAATTTCAAACAACTGTAAACAAATTGTTATTACATAATGAGCGTAATCAGGGTTTCTGCAGGTTTTACAAAGTCAAATTTTTGACTTTTGAACACTGTTATGAATGAAATGCCAGACTTAAACAGAGCTAAACACTAAGGATTTTTCTAATGTCCCGGTTGGTCCTGTGGAAAAGGTTTACTCCAAAAAGTTTCATCCAAAAAAATACCAATTAGTTATTTCTTTGCCGCATATTTTAAACTATGTGTCACAACAAGGAAAACCTAGTTGTGTACAATCACATTTTTTAATGTAACTGTTCTTCATAAAAATTTAAAAAACTTATTGGTAAATAGAGTTTGGTTGAAAGTGTTTTTGAGATGGATTGTTGGTGATTGGAGACATGGACAGATGAAAATTAAGACTTGTTTAAAAGTGTTTAAGTCCTACAAGAAAATATTTCAGTCAATTTAAGACTTTTTAAGGCCTAAAATGTAGTTTTTGAAATTTGAGACATTTTAATCCTTGTGCATTGTTCAAATTTACTACCCTTTTGTATGTTCTAGATGAAAACATCCACTGAATTAAACTGATGTAAAAACATATCAGATAAATATTTTTTTCAAATGTTTTTGCGTAAATCTGTTTATCAACCTCAGTCCTGGTCAAAACGACTAGATTGCTTAGAAAATGACAGGATTTAAACTCTTTAATTGGCAAATTCATAAATTATTTGGTTTAAAAAAAAAAACACAAAATGACAAAATAAAATTTATTCTTATTAACCTTTTGTCACAGTCTTACGATTAGTAACAACATTGGCTTTGATGCATTTTTAGATTTTCATTTTTTCTCCCGAATTTACTGTTGGTGGCAGTTTTTGCCCCATTGACTTACATTACAACCATATTTGATAGTGCATACATACACAGTCTGTTTTTATTTACCCCATGTAGTTCTTATAGCTGAGATGCATATTTTGATTTTCTCAAACACATCAAGGAAAGTGCGTAAAGGTCACTCTCACACACACACACACACTTTAATTTGCTGTTATACTCCATATAAAATCCAGAAACTAAGCTTTTTTTGCACAGGCCTATCTAAAGGGTTAATGATGCCAACTGATGATCAACAGTAAAAATGACAAATTTGACCTCTTCCCAAAATGCATGATTATATGATGTCATGGTTTTGCAATCGAAAAAATGTGGTTACAATGGAAGTCAAGTGAGCAAAGCATCTACCAACAGTAAATTACATAATCAATCAAAAAACAGTGCATCAAAGGCAATGTTAGTTTCACATGTTCAAGACTTTGATAAAAAGGAAAAAACAAATCCAGTCCACAATTAATTATTATATTAAAAAAAAGTCATTGTGTGTGTTTTTTTTAACTAAATCAGTGACATCCTTAATTAATTTGGCAATTAAAGAGTTAAAATCCTGCCATTTTACTGTAAAGATCTGATCAGGACTGAGGCTAATTAACAGATACATGCATAATAATTAGAAAAATATTAATCTGATGCAGTTTTACAGCAGTTTAATTCAATGGATGTTTTCATCCCGAGCATAACAAAAGGGTAGTAAATTTGTCCAGTGTACTGTTGAGTTTTTTTTTTATTTAAAGCATTTTCTCAAAATATGTGTCAAAATAAGGTTTTTCACCAAAACTCATTCTGCTAGCTGAAACACGGAAAAAAGGATGGCCAAATTAAGACACAAAATCAGCCCAGAGTGGATAAAAACATCCCCAACAGTATATATAGGTTAAGACCCCGCAGAAACCCTGATAATGTTTCTTTCCAAAATGACATCAGCTACAGACCTGGCATAAAACAGCGATTTTAGTCATGTTGTTTCATGTCAAATGTTTATATGATTTTCAACATAGCATTAAAAGAACATTTCCAACTATACTGTAGGTTGAAAGCTATTGTCTTCAGTGTTGGATTCATATGAGCTTTTAAAAAGCGCCAGTACACAGAAAGTCACACCGGTTTGAAAAGTGCAAGCAAATGATGACAGTTTTCATTTCTAGGTGAATTATCCCTTGAACATCAGTGCTTATGCTCTCTGTGCTTCAATGTGTCTTTGTCCAAAGCCGACCTGGCAGCATCTCCCTCTCTTTGTTCTACAGTGCGGAGGGCAAATTGATTTCGACAGTGTGAGAGGACAGACAGACAGACAGACACACCCCCTACCCTCCGTCCACATTCACTCCCCTGTCTTCCTTTATCTCAACAATCATCCCCTTCACTCCACCCTCAGAGGAAGAGGATCTAGATCCACTTCTCTTTCTCTTATTTTATCCGTGTTGGAAGCAGCCTAATGGAGCCGGAATGCCCAGTATTCCATCTTGACCTTCCTCATTATACGCTCCTTTCATGAGGATGTTGAACTTACTTCAATAAACATGCTGAATTGCCTATATGTATCTCTTGCCTGTCTTTCATGCATGTACATGTCAGCAATGTATGAACTAAACGCATCAATTCTGCCATACAGGGCATGACAGATTAAAGCCAGATGAAAATAAAGACTCGTTTACATCATGAGCCTTTCTTCTGTGGAACACAATACGGTTTAATTATTATATAACATCTAAAAGGGAGTAGTGCTGTAAATGTGCAGTTCATGTCCAATACGAAGTGAAAGCATGCTGAAATATTACAGAGTGCTGTTTCTCCGTTAGGAAAATTGATCCCATAATTTTTCCATATTTCAATCTTATAATATGTTGTATTAGGCCTATTGTTTAGTTCATTTCTGCACTGACACCTCGAAAGAAAGATCAAGATTGATCTGCTTCATGATCTGACTGCAGTCTCGGTTAATTTATTATCTCTCTTTATACAGTCTAATTTAAGTCTATAATGCATAATTCTAGCCGTTTTTTTAATACATTGATTCAATAGTTCAATTTTACAAAACTTGACAACTGAAAAAAGGCTGTATAAGAAAGTCTTACCTCTCTGATTTATATTTGGTGATGATTAGGGATGCACTGATATGGATTTTTGGCTGATATCGATAACCAATAACTCTGAAGATTTGGAGGCCGATAACCGATATACTATAGAAGATAAATAAAAATATTTCAAAATGTTTTATTTTTAATACAGTAAATAACTGTTTGGGGTGCTGTGAAGGCTCTGTCGCCTCACTATGTGTGTGCGTGCTGATAGCCATCACACACGCTTGTTATAATCATTATAAATATGCAGATCAAACTGAAAACAATCTTACATCAACAACACATGGCAAACAATGCGTTGATAATAACAAATAATCATATTCAATTAGAAACAACCCAACCAGTTGTTTAGCACATGCGCATCACTGCTATTATGTTTACAGATTGAGACGATTTAAACCAAGCTACACAATGACACTCTATCAAACATATCTACAATGATAAGGAATATGGTTACGTACTGATATATTAATGCACAGCAATACCACACAAAGGACGGACTTTGAAGGAATAAACAATGTGAGGAAAGCTCCGTTATAGTGGACAAGTCTGAACAAGTTCAACTAACACATGCGCGAGGCAGGCAGTTCTGTACAATTATGTAATCTATCGGCTTAAAGATTTTGACATCGGACCGATAACGATAACATTAAAAATAGCATTTATCAACCGATAACAATATGGCCACTGATATATTGTGCATCCCTTGAAACGAGTTGGTGTCAAAATTAAAGTGCACCTTGTCGCTAATAATGTCTTATTTCTCATCAACATAAATTAAAATAACGACGCATGACAGCTGAGCGAAATATGTGGGAAAAATTAACCCTGAAATGTGAGGAGAGTTTACTCGCCCATGACTTGTTTTACCATGTTTTGGTTCATCTAGAAACTTTGTCATGTGAATGCGAACCACACAAATATGAAGAAGTTTTCAATTTTTAATAATAAAAAAATTGAAATGGAATTATCCGCTTGTTAAATGTAACGACACGCGAAGTGGCTTCCGGGTCCAAGCGCTACATCAAATTATAGAGTCTCAACAAATAGTAATAATAAACATTTACAAAGCGATGTAATACTTTCGAAAATTCTGATATACTGTATATATCCAATATACTGTAATATACTGTATATATCCATAATATCAGAAGGTGAGAAAGTGATACATTTTTTATAAATTGTTAAAATATTGATGTCTGTGATGATTTTTAAGGAAATTCACTTTAGTGTGTGATCGACTAAAAAGTGGTCATAAACAAATATTTTGCTAATTCAAATGAGTAGTGGCTTAGACCCGGTAACAGTATTTCATACGTCATGACTTAATAAGTGTACAGTTGATAGCCCCCCTGAATTATTAGCTCCCCTTTTTATTTTTTTCCCTAATTTCTGTTTAACGAAGAGAAGATTTTTATCTTCATAATAGTTTTAATAACTCATTTCTAATAACTGATTTATTTTATCTTTGTCATGATGACAGTAAGTAATATTTTACTAGATATTTTTAAGACACTTCTATACAACTTTAAGTGACATTTAAAGGCGTAACTAGGTTAATTAAGTTAACTAGGCAGGTTAGGCTAATTAAGCAAGTTATTGTATAACGATGGTTTGTTCTGTAGACTATCGAAAAAAATATATAGCTTAAAGGGGCTCATAATTTTGACCTTAAATTGGCTTTTAAAAAATTAAAAACTGCTTTTATTCTAGCTGAAATAAAACAAATAAGAGTTCTTTCCAGAAGAAAAAATATTATCAGACATCCTGTGAAAATTTCCTTGCTCTGTTAAACATCATTTGGAAAATATTTAAAAAAGAAAAATAAATTCAAAGGGGGGCTAATAATTCCAACTTCAATTGTATGTGGAGACCACAGCTGATCAGCATTATTTATTATCACTTTGGAGTTTGGCAGCATTTGGTAAATCTATTCCATTGTGTTCTATTGAAGAAAGCATATTATTATGGGGAGTTAATGGAAAACCTTACATAAAGCTGCTGTTAATTCATTGTTTGTAACCATGACGGTGGACTTCTTCACAAATAAACGTGTTAATAATGAAAAAGGAGGATTGAAAAAATATATAGATTTATTCAGCTGTTTTTGAAGTATTGGTTTGCACTGTGCAGTTGAATTGATTTAATCCTTCACAGCTTTCATTGTTTTTCCACTTGATTGATTATACTGCTGATGTAAAAGTCCTCCATGATCTCATATCTCATCTGGAGCCTCTTCAGTAAAGTGTGTTTTTTCTAAATGCATCAAGTGTTGGTTAGAGAAGGATTTACTTGACCTTCACAGTGTCTCAAGTGATGATTGTTGTGTTCTGAAGTTAAATCTGTTACATACAAATGAGAAAACATTTCCTGGAATGGAATTCATGCATGAAAGAAAAGACAACTGGTACCTACATATCCATATCCCATCATCACCCACCACAAGAGGAGCAATAAGCTGAAAGAAGCCCCAGCAAGCATTGTTTGTTTTTAAAAGATGTCTAATAGACATTTAAACATAGTCATCTTGGCTAAAACAAGGCTAAATTTGAGCTGTCAGTGAAAATCTAATAGACATCTAAGAATAGGCCAAAACTAGACTAGTCATCAATAGAAAAAACAGAAGAGAAATTAATAAGTACACATATATAGTTTGTCTAATCTGATTGGCGACTAGTCTAGTTTTGGCCTATTCTTAGATGTCTATAGTCACCGACAGCCCAAGTTTAGCCTTGTTTTAGCCAACCTGTCTACAATTAGATGTCTATTAGACATCTATTAAACGTCTATTAAACATTAAATTGTTTGCTGAGTGCTGAACGTCAGTGATTCTTAACCATGGTAAATCACTGGAACGCATGGTTGGCTTATTGCTTGTATAAATAAAAAGCAGAAAGGAATAAATAGTCTAAAGGTGCCAAGCAACATCTTTGCTGTAGAATATTCCGCAGTGTATATTTTTACAGCGATACGTCTATAATAACAATGTGCCAAGTCTTAATATAATCCATGTGATCCAGTGCCTTGTACATAGCATATACTATTTGTATATAACATTAACGAGAGAATGAAATGTAATCATGAATATTTTCTTTTGACATGAACGCATTTCTTTTATTTACTTCAACAAGATCTCTGTACAGATTTTTGATTCAAAACATTTGTAAACACTAGCAATAATCAAATTTGATACCATCTTTTTTTTAGGTTCAGTATCACTTTACACTCCTTATAATACACTTACACGCCACTTGTGTGAGTTTTTAGCTTCTTTTCACAGGAGTGAAAGCGTAAGTCTTTTAGTTCCAGTGTGACGAAACGGAACTGATCAAATGCTTTTTTTAAAGATACGAAATGCTTATGATTAAGCTTTCTCTGATGTGATAGAAACTCTATATCGCTTGTCGAACAGTAATGTTTAAAGGTGCGCTCACTGCTTTACACGTCCTCTGTATTGTACTTGTACATGAAGGTGATGCACAATTAAATAAAACGCACCTTCAGTATGTGTGATGGATCTCAATTTGATCTCTTTTTTCCAGAACTGATGATCTGCCAGGTGCTTTGTGTCTATCATTCCCCTGATAGTTTTGTTTTTTTGGCTCTCTGTTCGTCTTTCTCTGTTTGTAACTAACCCCATGTCTTGCTATAGCTCTGCCAACACTCTCCATCTCTGTTTTGATGAATTTAGAGACAAAAGCAGTAAATCAAGGACTGGAAGCCATTGCCAGTGTTTCTTCTTTCTGCACTAAAGTAAAGACCGTCACACTCAGAGAGAGATCCGCCTCTGTCATTTATGTCATTTTGCTTCTGGAATGCCCACTTCTGGATGTAAACGGAGAGAAAGTACAATAATTGTACAGCAATGTGTAAACTCTCCAATGTGCATGTTTTTTGCCCACATCTAGAACGGTGTAATATTGCTAAACGACTCTGTGACTTTCTACAGTTGAAGAAACAAATAAACATTTCTTCAGATTAAAGTGGTGTAGTCATGTCTTAGATATTTTATTCTGCCCTCATCATAATCATGCATCTACAGAATGAGAGATTGTCTACATTTGAGTTATTTGTCTCTAAATTGATCTGAAATTGTCAGCTGATATTGTGGAGCAAGTCTTTTACTCACTGTCAGTGTCTATCTGTAGTGGAAATGTTAGTCCACACCAAGAATGAAAACTGTCAAAATATAAAATGGACGAGAAAGACTTTAGATTTTTGACTTGACAAAGTCTAACTAACTTAACTGGAAGATTTGAAGGTCATGCAGTCTATCAGTAAGCACACAGATAGCAATACAGATAGATGAAATAATGCTTGAAGACTCTCAGACTACCATGTTTGCTATGCTGTAAAATCATTGTTAATAATTTGCTATAGAAATCTGGGTAGTTGCTAATGTGCTAGCATTACTACCATGTATAGCACACTGCTAACCAATTTAAGAGTGCCATAGAAAGAAAATCTAGATATACAGGGTGATTCAAAAAGAATACCACAACAGAATCGAGAACTCTGCAAAGAAGATAAGGAGAGCTAAGCTCTTTCTGTCGTCGATTTAAGGAAGCTCTGAAGTTTCATATTGAGGAACTAAAAGAAGGAATAACTGCAGCTATCCAAACTGTTACCCCAGAGATGCTACTGAGAGTGTGGAACGAGTTCGAGTATCGTGTTGATGTCACTCGAGTGTCTGGAGTGTCTATGACCTTGTTTTCTACTGAAAAAAAAACATAAGTACTCTTCACATTGATTAATTACCAAAGGTTCCATCATGTTTCTTTGATTAAATACAGATTTTCAAAATTGCGGTATTCTTTTTGAATCACCCTTGTACATAGCTGAACAATTAGATTTCAGAACATGGAAATGTAATACTGTTAGCCTGAAACACCATTGTTTCCTCATTCTTTTGCAGTGTTTGCTCTAGGATTTTTTCCAGCTGTGGTGGCAGACTCTGTTGGGCCTTTTACACAGATCTACCAACTACCTATGGCGTTATTTCATTGACAAATGTTGTGTGTGCAGTATTACAAGTCGAGATCGCATTCATGTAATATGAGCATGTGAGGTGCTCAAGTGCCGATTGTCTCTGTTCGTGCACAAAACTTCTTGTGCGCACTCAAATACAGATTTTTTGTGCGCTCTTAAATAAATACTGCGCTGTAGTTTAGTGCGTTTCTGTAACGAGTATGACTCCAACATTTATTAGATATGCTGAGAATATTTATGAATGTCTCCAATAGACCTACAGAGCGGCATTAATGTGTCCTGAAGTAAAGTGAAACGGTCATAAACTCCAGCAAGATAAAGTCATTGTATGCAGAGCCATAGACCTTTATCTATAAATAAAATATAATTATGGAAACTGTGTTCATCTTAACTGAAAGCTACGTCATGTTTGCTGGTCTCACGCATCATGATGCACCTGTCAGTCAGTCAGTCAGCACATCATCTTAAAGGGTTAAACAAATAACACATAGTACTACTACGATTACAGAAAAGTTTGCGCTGTTATAATTCACTTACCTTTTAATACGTTTTGGTGCGATTATAACCCACTATTTAAAAAAATACGGCTGAGTGTTTTGAATGAGAAGCTGTAATGTAGCCGTGGCGGGAGGAATTTTGGTGTGGCACCCCACCATGGAAGAATGAATGTAGCGGAAACCATGCTTATGTAAAACCCATGAGTGTAAAATTCCAGTTAAAAACAGGCCAATCAGAACCACACACCAACTCCGACAATCCACAGGGGATCATTAATATGCATGGCACTGTATGATTGGCCACAACATTTTCTAGTGAGATTACAACAATGATATATTTTCCTTATTTTTAAGTTTATTTAAGCTTGTATTAGACATACTCTGTATGTGGGACTTTTATTTTGGTAACGAGAGAGGCAGGGATACTAAAAAGTAGCAGTTTTGGTGTTTAGTGAGTGTTCATAACTCATCTGAACACATAATGCAGGATGCAAATTACAAATTCATCCAGCGCCACCCTGAAGTGGCATAAGGTCTGTTTAATTGTATCTTTGTTAGTTATATATTGTCTATATTGTTAAATTGGACACATTCCTACAGTTACTGTATATATGTCAGAGAATTCATCATATTGAATAAATCTATTGAAATACATTCTATGTATAAATATAAAGGTATTTATATCTTATGTATAAAATGCTCCAACCAAAAAGACTTGAACACACCAGACGTACAGTAACTCATTAAAACAAACTGTCCAAGAGGACCTGACCAAACCATTACACTTGATGGAAAGCTTAAATGAGTATAAAAGGTTTCTTGGACTGAAGTTTTTTTTGTCAAAAGGAGTTTGAAGAGTCAGTGCTAGTATTTTATTTTCAAATGTTCTGGAAAACTGTGGTCATGGGAGAAAACTAGAGGAAATTGAGGAGTCTGATCTGTCTAAAGGCCTGATCTGTGTTTGGTGGTTGTACACTGTAAAAATGATTAGTAGATTTTACTTAAAATAAGTGAGTAAACCTGTTCCTTTTAAAATTTTAAGTAAATAAACTATGTGCGTAATTATAAAAATTTGTTAGATCAACTTAAAAGTCTCAAGTCACAACGGTTTTACTTATTTGTATAAAGTCAACTTGTCACTTTTAAGGCAACAGGTTTACTCACTTTTTTTAAAGTCAAGTAAATAACTGCTTTTTACAAGGCAGCCTGAAATCTCTAGAATCATGAGTTAGACTGAGAAATTGTAGTTTCCTATGTAGTAGCTCAAATAGAATAAAACTATTTTTAATTTTCTCAAGCCAACATGATAAAATAGTTTTGATGGGTTTAATAATCATTCTCATTTCAAAACCACAGCAACTACAGCCCTGCTTAAAAACAAAATCAATAGAAACCATCATAGAAATAGTGCTATGTCATGAGTTAGTTATGATTTTAATGCATAGAAATGATATTGGTTTTATTGGATACTTTAATAAACTTCCATTTTCTCATTCTATTGGTGGCATGTTAAAATGAATAAATCGTAATGGAATACATCCCAAAACACGCACTAGAAACCATTAAAACACTTGTTTAGATGGTTTAAATTTGATGGATTGTAATGTTTATAATGGTATTTGAGTGGTAACCTGATGAAATCATTCTTAGTATGAACAGGGCTTAACAAGATCACATACTTCAGCCTTAACTGTGTTGATCTTTTCTGTTTTGGATTATACAGTATATTAATCAAATCACAACTAATATGTTTATATAATTATAGTATCTCTAATTCTTAAGCTTTGAACTTCGAAATGCATAATGCTGAGCTAAATTCAACGATTAATAGTCCAAAGTTCTTGTAAAGGTTTTTCATTTATTGTAGGCAAAAATCTATTTTTTGTACTATTAAATGTCAAAGTTGTGATTCTCAAGTCACTGCAGAAGTTCCCATTTGGTGTGACCTTTGAAATCTGATGATCAGTGTTTTCTGAAGGTTACAGCAGCAGACTGTTTTAAATACGACAGTCTTCAGTGAAAGCCCCAGCTGTGTTTTATTTAATATGAATTATAGAAACTTTAACACTGTAGTATACATTAAAGAAGACAAATAGTTAAAATCCAGGCCTGTTCTCATTTTTCTTTCAGCATGGTTCCTGAATTTGAACGCTTTTGAGTGAGTAAATACATGGTCATTTAATTAATAGGAAAATAAATGAAGAAACTGCATGCGCTCCTGACATCACTGCAAATCCTAAAAACAATAACAGTTTAAGGCTTCAAATATTTCAGTGCTTATGCAGATTTAAAAGCAATATCTAATAGTAATATTTGTAATATTAAAAATGTGTGTATTAAAATACAGTTTTGGTACAATTATTCACACAATAAGTGTTTCAAATGCTTTTGGTCTGTCTGTATATTGCTGCTGGTTACTTTCCCTCCACAGCATGTCAAAGGTTATAATTTGCATGATTATAATTCAGTTTCATGTTTTGTCCTCCCGGTCGAGGCAATGAAGCTCCACTTTGTTCAATTTCATATTTGAATGTGAAATGTGATGTGATCATTTCCTGTCACGACTATTAATACAACTACTCTGAAATGAATCTTTTGAGCGATGACGGATGCATAAATGACTCCGGGAAGAGAGACGGAATGTGAATTATAATCGCTGCACAACACAAAAGTTTGCACAATTTACTTCAATTTACTCAAATATTCAAGTGTTTCTGTCTGTGGACTGCAAGAGAGTGGCGTAACATAAAGAGGGAGTAACTTGCAGTTATCAAGATCCTATTGAACCATGCGAGATGTCACAACGAGATGTTGCTGGCAAGATGGCGGAAACACTTAACAGAGAACTTTTTCAGCAAAGTTTTCATGAGTTTTCTCCAAATTTATCCACAACCGATTCATATTATTATATTCATGCCTTTAGCAACTCCACTCGCTGACTTCTTTGTCTGTTTTGTCATGACAGTTAGCCTACACTGCGTTGCCCCCTGTGGTTGCAAATAACAGTACAATGGTGAGCGTGTCAAGTATAAAACTCGTGGCTGTGCGTTAATAAATGTGATAGTTGGGTTTAGGGTCGGGGAAGGTGTAGATGTTAATAACTGTGATGGTTGGGTTAAAGGTTGGGGTAGGTCAACGTTAATAAATATGATGGTTGGGTTTACGTTTAGGGAAGGTGTAGATGTTAATAAATGTGATGTTTGGGTTTAGGCTTGGGGAAGGTGTAGACGTTCATAACTGTGATGGTTGGGTTAAGGTTGGGGTAAGTGTAGACACTAATAACAATGATGGCTGGGTTTAAGTTTGGGGAAGGTGTATATGTTAATAAATGTGATGGTTGGGTTTAGGTGTGAAGTAGGTGTAGATGTTAATAACTGATGGGTCCTGCACTATCTTGCTGACAATATAGTTTTGACATGTGGGTCTCCATAACTTCAAATTACTCCCGTCTTGTAGTCTGCAGACAGACCCTACTCCAAATATTGAGCTTTTTTAAAAATTCATATTGCATGCCACAGGATTTATAAAAATGTTTTAAAGCATGCTTTAAAAATAATGCCACATCACTTTAAAAAGATGTTACGGTTTGTGTGTTTTTGTTTGTTTAGAGCGATGGATCCTCTCCAATTCAGCACATTTGCGCTCACGTCTCGGCAAAGACAAAGCAATGCCATCAGCAAGCAGAAACCCAAACTCATCATAACTGAAGAGCTTGGATCTCGCCTTCTTCATTAGGACTTCAAATGCAGTTTTGTTTTAGCAAGCCACGTGGATTAAAGCTACTGTACAGAACTTTATCTATGGCAAATTACCCAGAGCATCAAAAAGCCTTGCTCTGAGCTTCTTTTGACTCAGATATTGCCATTGTTAATAATTCAGCTTAATATAGATCATTTAGATCATCATACATGATTTCCATCTATGACTGGAAGAAACTAATCTCTTTTTTGTATATAGAGAATGTGAATTTTTAGTAAAACCTTTTTATTTTTAGAAGAGCTGTAGAATGTCTGTTTGATTGACTGGAGAAAATGCTCAAATGACAAAATATTATATAAAAGCATGACTCTTTTCTAATTTTTGTTTTTACACATAACACATGCCTTTCTGCCACCATATGAAAAATTAGCTGTGGTTTCCTGCACTTTATTTAGAATTATTATTATATGCATAAATTATTATTAGTGTTAGCCACAATCAAGTTCTCAGGGTGTTTACACAGCAATATTTAGAAGAAAAAAAATGAAAACTTAAATTTTAGCTTTTCATGGACACAACAATTTTGCACCTAATATTGTAATAAACGCAGAAATTCTAAATTCTAAAATAAAATTTTGTAAAATTGTGAAATTATTATTTTTTCAGTCTAAAGCGATGTGTATTGCAACCTGGTCATCAACAGTATAAGCAAAGCTTTTTGCAAAAAAGAAAGAAAATGTTTTGGGCTTTAATACTGTGTAAACGTACCCTTCCACGAGATATCATGGTGTCAAATGATATTCAAACATATATGAAATCTTTATCACATTTTCCATGAGATACTCATATAATACCATATTTATTATTGTAGGTTGCAGCAGTCTCATTCATTGAAATCACTGCACTTGTTCATGTCAAACAAAAGAAATGTATTTTTGCGAAAATGTCTGTACTTGTAGTCATCAAAAATAAGTTAAAAGATATGAAAAATAGTAATTTTGTGTTCTTTTGACACTAAAAGGGAGGTCTGGAAAATCTAAAATGTCTTTTGTATTCCAAAGAACAAAAGTTGAACACTTCTAGACTCATATTTAACTCATGATCATATTTAACTAAAGGGCCATTCTTTTGCCATTTAATAAACTTTCATATGAACTTTCAGTAGCATTTAGTCAAGGACAAATCTTCATTCCCAAAAATCTGTCATCAGCAAGCCTTACATAGTTTTTTCCAACTATGTATTTGCAGATATTAAAATCTCAGGACGTATTGAGAAGTGCTTAGGCTATTCATTCTTTTACCCCTGCGGAAAAATCCAGCTTAAACCAGCCTAGGGTACCTCTTACAAATATTTCAACCTTCCTTCTATAGCGTACAAACTGAGCTAATTTAAAGCCTTTCACTAACAGGTATCACCTGTGTTCACTTACAAGCACAGACCACATCAACTACTAGCATAAGATTTTACGACATCCCGACTAAAAAATAGCGTGTGTGTGTGCGTGTGTTTCTTTCTGTTTTCCGAGTTGCTGGACACAATATGGACGTCAGAAGCACTTTAGTATAAAACCTTTAGATTTAGGTTTAGTTTTACCTCAAGCTCCCTTTTGGAGGATTGACCATCATCTTGATGTGATCCAACATATGTGTCCACTATGTAAGGATGGTTGGGTAGGAGGGTGATTTTTCTTTCTTTCATTCTTTTTTCTGGTTTTCTCATTGACACACATTCGCCATTACAATACACAATGAACAGCGTCTTTTACTAGCGCTTTCCCGCTCTTGTCAGTCATTGGTGAGTTTTGCCTTCTCGATGACATCACTGCAAGCGATAAATAAAAACAAAATGTAATCTTCTTGTCATAAAACTACAATTTAATAGTCTAAATGGCATAATCTGACACATTAACTTTGACCATATATATATATATATATATATATATATATATATATATATATATATATATATATATATATATATATATATATATATGACGTCTGGTATAGGTTTTGGAGAGACTAAGAAAAGAGTAATAAATTCAAAATCCCAAACAAACCCTCACTGTTTACGTGTACAGCAATTATGTCTTATATGTAACCTGCGTACTGGCAACCTTGGAAAAATGTTGTCCTGCATTTACTGTATGCACTTTTTTAGTTGTATTTTTTTCCTTTTTTTTTCTTGCACTTCTTCTGTTTGTCTCATATCAAACAATGTGCAGAAAACACAAATAAAGCAACAAGGTGTTTAAATGTGAGTGTTACTGTGCATTTGTCTTATTTATACTCTTAACAGTATATTGTTACAATGTAAAGGCCCCTACCCTACTGTTACGGCACATTTCAGATGTCCTCAATTTAAAAACAGTCAACAGGCTTAAAACGGCCTCTGGTTAAAAACTCTATGCTAACTATTACCTATTTTAAAACTAGTGATGTTTTATGTGTTCGCTAACACCTTTCCTGCATTGAGTCAATTTATCAAAATCATCTCCTGGAGAATATTGCAGATTCATACATATAAGTATTGTATGATTGGAGATGCAGTCATTTTGCTCTATAATGTTAATAAACCAGTTGTGACCATTTCAATATGACAGACTGCTCATTTTTAAGCTATGGAAAGCTAGTCTTCAACTTAAAAACTAGGATAATAATCTGCATTTAAGGTTTAAAATAAAACAAAAGAGAACCAGCAAACAGAATATTTTTATTTTTTCTCACTAAGTTTATGACACTTTGAAGAAGACCAACAGTTACTCTCGTTTAACATGATACTGCAATTCAAAACCATCGTGAGGGAAAAATCAGTGAATCTGCCACTCTGAATCAGAAAAAAACATACATGATGTGGCACAATCCTGTGATGCATTTCTTTGGCAGAAAACACCTTTTCCCTTTACCACCTGAGTCTCCATTTGATCCTCCAGTAGTTTAAAATTGTTGAATCAAATACAAAAATAGTACAGACTGTTGTCTAGTTCGATCTAAGATGGACGATTACATAGAATAAACGCCTTCGCGGGCAAACAAACAGAACATATCAAGAGTAAAGTATCAAGATTTATGCTTGCTCAGACGTACAGAAGTGTTCAGGTATCCATCCGTACTGTACACTGCTCTCAGTCGCATCATCCTTGTTCACATCCGATGTTGTTTCCCCACCACTTGTGAAAAAAGTCACAAAATTGTATGTCCATTTTGTTTGTTCGTACTGGTTTTAAAGTCCAACGGCTATTGAAGTTCAGCAAGACAGTCCATTAAGCATTGCAGTTTTTTCCTGTTCTTCAGAGTTCAATGAAATATAAAACATGTTGGCTAATAAATAACACTCTTTAAATATGATTAACACCCTGATCATAATATAACCCGGCTTTAATCCTCAAAATATAGCCTAGTAGGCATGAACAGCATAATCTTAATGGGGAGAATGCAGGTAAAGTGAACACTTTCTGCTAATTGTTTTCAAACCAAATGCCTATTAATGTCATATGAATCATGATTATTTAATATTTAAAGCATCCCTCTTTACAAGTAGTCACCCTAAATACATTACTTAATACAAGTCGAAACCCCCATTATATACGTTTTCAATTATATATTTATTTTTGATTATTATTTTCTACTTGTCTACATTGAAACTTCAATACTTTAAAATGGTAATCATTTCAATGGTTCAAATGATTTCATGGATTTAGCTGCAAATGTCAAACTCATGAATATGGAAATAGCTAAAAATAACTAAATCAAGTGCAAGTTGAATTTACAAATCAAAACACTAATAAAATAACTAAATAAATAACATAAAATATCTAAAACACTAAGAGATGATTCCAGTGTGATTACTATAATAAAATTATGGAGTGGTTTCAGAATGCCATGTCACCAACACAATGCTACTCTCGGGCAGGTGACAAACACAAGGCAGCTGTGTGTTGTGAGCTTCATTTCAGTCATAAAAACATTGAAATTTCTCCATTTTAAAACGACTGCTTTCCTACACGAATAACACTGCATGATATTTCACAGTAAAAATCAGTTTGGTTTTGTTACATTTAGCTAAGATGGTGGTGTTCGATTTATGGATGCAGTGAAGCATTTAACGTCTTTCAACACTTTCCAAAAATACAGTATCTGATGTTGTAAACAGTCACAGTCAGTTTCCAGTAGGTCCATATAAACTAAGCCGGTCCGTCCAAACACGCTCCCATGTATAATATGTGCTTGGTTTTAGTTTCTTTGTGTTGTGTTTGTTTTAGTTATTTCCATATGTTTTTTTTTTCTTTAAAAGAGCCGGTCTGTGTTTGCTTACATTAAGAGGCACTGTCTTAGAGGGGAATTAAAATGTTTCCAAAGAGATTCAAACCCTGTTCTTACTGTGATCTCCTCAATCAAAAAAGAAGAAAACAAACAAAAATAAATAAGGGTCCATCACTGTTGGCAGTAGCAGGACGATTCACTCCTTTTCCCCATCTTCACTGCTCCCTTTAAGATATAGAAATAAACAACTTTACAGCAGATGTATATTTAACAAAGGCATGTTTATATGACAACAATGTACTAAAAACTGATAAAAACTAAATGTTTTTCATTTGTGTTTGTGAAACTTGCCAAAACAATTCCTGTTCATGGAAATTGTAAATGGAATGTATTTTACATTCAAGGCCAGTAGTTGGTCCTGTCACTTTGTAAAGAAACTGCACATATGTAACCCACCAGTCCTACTGCACCCAACCTGCTCTGAGCTGGGATTGAACTGGCGATTCTTTGTATGGGAGTCGGTTGCTCTACCAAGGAGGCTAAAGACCAGGGCCTCTAGCGTCTTTCGCTAGAGCACTTTTTGAGTTCAGAGGAGTGAGGTTTACCTGCATAGCACTTCGCTAGCTGGCCTCTGTTACATTCACCCTCTATACCTCACTCCCATCCTGGACGAGCCCCCATGTGTAACCCACAGGTCCTACTGCACCCAATCTGGTCTGAGCTGGGATTGAACCGGCGATTCTTTGTATGGGAGTCAGTTGCTCTAACAAGGAGGCTAAAGACCATGGCCTCATGGCCTCTACCTTTTGAGTTCAGAGAAGTGAGGCTTTACCTGCATAGCACTTCGCTAGCTGGCCTTCATTATACATTGACAGCATGTTTCAATCGTAAGGGCTCATCCCTGTGCCATGACTACTTCAAAAAGTTTACCCTCCCGAGTGACAGTAGAGGGTTGAGCCGTTCTGAATCGAACATGCAGTTCAACACTAAACAACTTTCTTGTGAAAAAGATTATGGAGTGTCCATCATTGTAGCCTTCGAAGTACTTCATATATTTTTTTCATACTATGGAAGCCAAGGGTTTTCAGCTTTCTTAAAAATCTTCATTCTTAATTTTTCTTTGGCTTAGTTTGGCTTTGGCCCTTATTTATCAGAGGTTGCCACAGCGAAATGAACCACCAAACTATCCCATCATATGTTTTACGCAGCAGATGCCCTTCAAGCCGCAACCCAGTACTTGGAAACACCCATATACTCTTGCATTCACACACACTCATACACTACGGCCAATTTGGTCTACCCAATTCACTTATATCACATGTCTTTAGACTGCAGGAAACCGGAGCACAAGGAGAAAACCCACGCCAACACAGGGAGAACATGCAAACTCCACACAGAAATGTCAACTGGCCCAGCCGGGACTCGAACCAGCGACATTCTTGCTGTGAGGCAACTGTGCTAACCGCTGAGCCACCGTGCCACCCCTAAAAATATCTTGTTTTGTGTTAAACAGAATAAAGGAACTCATAAAGGTTTGTAAACCTTTGAGAATGAGTAAATAGTGAGTAAATGTTATTTTTTGAGTAAAGTACCCCTAGTGTTGACCCCTTCATTTGTCCAAATGATCTAATTGCGTTCTCGTTAATTGTAAGAACACTGCTTCAAAGTTGTGCCTTCTCACCTCCTGCAGAATCCATATCTGAATCTGAGACATGAGTGATGGAGAAACGGGATACGCTGGATGGAGAAACGGTAAAACGGGAGACCTGTGCCACAGGTTTAGGGCTAATGGACGGTAGGTTTGGCTTTTCAGTGTGGTCAGGAGGGGACCCCTTGGAAGATGTGGGAAGGGGCAACAATGGGAAATCATCTTCCCATTCAAATCCTGCACCTGAGATCATGGAGAAAGCAGGTTGTTAAATACTTGGTCTGATAGATACTAAGATGTAAATTACCAAAAGAGAAAGAGACGCTTACTCTCTTCTGAGATGTTTCCATCCGACGAGTCATCAGAGGCATTGACCTTATCCTGTTGGTGCTGCGCTTTACCCTTTGCACTTGGTTTGCTTGATTCTCCACCCAAGGGAAAACTGTGATCTGCCAGCTCTCTGGTTGGACTTTCCTGGAGGGTATGATGCCCAGTTTATAGATTACACTTACAGTAAACAAAACAATTCAATATGTCATTGAAAATCATCTTGAAATATCTACCTGGTCGAACAAATACACTGTGACATCATCAAAGAAGGACACCACCTTCTTTTTGCTCTCCATTTCCTCAGACAGCAAAGATGTTGGCATCTTAAGAAGGCTTCTGAGCTTGTGCGCATCACTGCAGTCACTTATAATGATGGGCACGGTTAAGACCTCGTCCTCGCTTTCTTCACTCTGCTCTTGGATGCTGTATGTGCGCAGCTCCTCATCAGACTCATCACTGTCCTCAGAGTCACCATCTTCCTCATCTGCCTCCTCACCATCTGTGGGAGAAACTCGTCCTTCTAGAGGAGGGGGAGGAGAGCCAGAACGTGTGGAGATTCTTTTACGTCCTTCTCCTTCCTTACTCATGGATTTTAGCTCCTCATGTGTAGGAGAGTCATTCTTTTCTGCTGTTTCCTTTTGAGACTGTAGTTCCTCTTCTGACAAATTGGCACAGCTGACATCTTTGACTATGTCCTCTTCATTCTCATCAGTAAGTACCTTTGGATTGGACTTGTTCACAAGATTGCCTTCAAAAGTAACTTGGTCACAAGGCAGACTTTCTTCACTTTCTACTTGTTTATAAGATTCCTCTTGCTTTGTATCAGTTCCAAGTAAAGCACCTGAGTCAGATTCTTCAGATGATAAATGTTTTGCAGAGAGATCTGAATCAACGCTAATAATTTCATTATCTTCAAAACTACTTTTTAGGGTAGAAATGTCTTTATGAGGTGAGAGAGACACGCTACAGTTTGTGTCACACACAGACAAACTTTCATCTGTCTTTGATGGAAGGTTTGAAATTGAATGATCAGACTGTTCAAGGATTTTTTCACTCTCCTTTGTAGATGGCATAAGATATTCATCTACATCTGTCTCCTTTTGTGGAGGAAGTTGTTCCTCTTTATATATAATTTCCCCTGATCTGTCTTTCAGATCTTCCAGTTCATTGATGTCCTCTTCGCTTTCTTTATCTTTGCCAGCATCATAATCAGAAAAGTAGGCAGAATCTCTGTAAGGTGTTTTATCACTCAGTGCTTTCAGCTCTCCATCACTGCTCTCAGATGCTGTCAAGGCCACTGCAGTATAAAAATCACCCTCGAGCTTCTCACATTTTGTTGTTTTAATCTCTTGGTCTTCACTGACAAAATTTGTCCCAGATGTTACCTTTCCCAAAGGTTGAATGAAAGTCTTGGAATCTTGTACCTCATGAGGTTCCTTTAGGACAAACTCTGGAGATTCATTGTTTTCTGTGTCATAGCCACTATCCACAGTCTTAGGAGAACTTGATGGATGGATGGAGGCCGGACTGAGTGTCTCACTGGAACATGCAGTAGACGGTATGTCAATAGAGTCCATGGAGTCTGGAGTACCAACCTGTTTTTGTATTGACTTTAATGCTGGACTGGGGTAGTCAACAGTTTCCACTTCTATCGCAAAATCACCAAAAATGCCTGAGGTTACGTCAGTGATGTCATCATCGCTGCAGTCATCTATCTCAACCAGGCTGATACTAGAGTGTCCACGGTCCATACCACTGTCTGCAGTCTTACTCAACTCTGACTCTGGTTCTGGTTTGGATAATTCTGCAGGGGATTTTTCCAACTGTGGGTATATGGTGATCATTTCAGTTTTTGGATCTGCTGTAGATAAATCTTGATGCAAAGTTTTTCCTTGTTTTAAGTTTGTTTCTCCTACTGCAATATCCACAAATTGCTCCGAGATGTCAAATTGTTTGGCTCCTTCTCTTGATGCTTCTATTTTGGAGACTATATGTCCAGCAGATAAAGGTAGATGTTGGTCTTTGTTGGGCAAGGTCATGGTTTTCCCTGGAATACAGTCAATCATAAAGCAGTTCCTCACAAGTGTTCCTGTTAAAGGGTCTACAAAATGTGAACTGCTCAAAGCTTGACAACATGGCACAGGATATACTTCAGCCTCTCTAGGTTCATGGCACATATGGATGTATGAGTTGCACTCAGGTGAAGGGTTTGAAGGTACATGTCTTCCATGTACCAAGCAAGTATTGCTTTTGATCGGTGCCTCCAAGTAGTCAACAGGTTTGGTCATATGGTATGACAGGGTCTGCTGCTCTGGCCATGAATCCTCAATATCAGTCATTGGCATAGTATAGTGGAAGTCTGCATATGAATCCTGGATACAAGACCCCTGCCTCTGACGTAAGGTCCTTGGGTTTGTATTTGGTGGATTGCTGGCAGACCAGCTTCTTCCTCGTCTCTCCACAAAGATGTCTTCCTCTTCATCAGACTCGCTGTCATCTCGACCTACAAATACAGCACCACCTGATGCTATGTCAGTACAAACAGAGTGGCTACCTGGCATAGTCTTCCTCAAGGAGCCCATCATATCATAGTATCCACCCGTTACATTCTTTCCTATAATGGAGCCTTGAATGCTCTCCAAATAAGGATCAGCATAGCCTTGTGGAGGACTTCCAAGTGATGGTGAGATGCCTAAAGGGTCCTCCAGTTCCCCAAGTGCCTGTCTCAGACTTCGAGAGCCCCAGCTTTCTTCTAGAGTCTCTGTTGAGTCTCGAATCAGATAGCGGCCCATAACCTTAGGAGGTGATGGTTCAAAGTAATAACCTCCATCCCTGTCTTTGTATGAGACATAGTGGCCTGATTCCCATGCTCTAAGGGGGCTACCGTGGCCCAATAGAGGCTCCATAGTTAAAGACATAGCAGGGCTGGAGTCAGAATCATAAGCACCACTTTTGTGAACTTCTGCTGACCAGTAAATGTCTGGTTTAGCCTCAGGGGGACAGTTCATACACTCACCAGAGTCTCCACTACCAGTTAGAAAGCTTCCATTACTGCCCCCAAACTCTGGGCTGTAAGCACACATGGTGAAGTTCATATCAATATTGCTTTGTACTGGCTCCTCAATGCGGATATAGTACTCGTTACTCACTGATGGACTATGAGCACTCAGCACAGGCACCACACCAGGGGTGTGTAATTGTTTGGGCTCATAATATGAAGGAGAAACCCCTAGGGCAAGTCCATCAACAGCACAGCCCCCAACTATTCCTCCTGGAGGATAGTAGACCTCCTGACAATGAGGATTGCCTTGACCCAAAGTGCCTGTTGTGGATGAGGAATGATAGTGCTGTTCAGCACGTGCCTGCTCCCATTTGTACTCAAAGTTGAGGCCATGACTAGTTTCAGTAACCGTTAAGATGTCATCTCCAGACTCTGAATGGTAGCCATCTCCACTAGGAAACTGCTCCAGTAGGGGGAATGACGAAGTGGTGGATGACATTGGCATATCAATTGCAAGTGCACCAGCTCCGTGAAGACTAGCATGACTTGTGTTTGGTCTCATGGAGTTCCAGCGTCTCTCAAAGTCTTCCTCTGCCTCACTGGCTCCTTTGGCACATAAGTAACTAAGCAGCAGATGAACTTCTTCTGCATTAGGCCTTTGGTCAGGCTGAAGCCAACAGAACTGCATTACTTCATACCTGATGTAAAAACACAAACACTTTTAGTGCAAATGCTACAAAAACGTATTGTAAATAAAAAGTGAAATTTTAGGTCTTTTTTGTCTGTTTGTTCTGCACTGTTCATCATCAATTATATAAAGGAAATTTGATAAAGAATTTGAATTTACAGAAAAATGTATTGAATAGGAGCCAAATATCTAAAAAGTGAAAATTAAAATATGTTTAAGGGCAAGGACTCCACAAAAGAGAGGGGTGAAGATTAAAAAAAGCTCTACTTAAGCAAAAAGTCAAGGCTCTAACTCTAAGTAATGGTTAATGAAATGTGTAAGAAGAGCTATATAAAGTTTATTAGACACCCACCAGCGGTCAGCAAGTGGGTACTTAAGAATAGGCTTGGACAGCTTCAATTGCTGATCCTTCACAGCATAACTGAGAACCTGTCGGTCTGAATAATGGCGATACGGCTGATTCCCTAACTCAAACAGCTCCCAGATGGTTACACCAAGTGACCTTAAAAACAGAGAGGAACAAAGAACTCTGGTAAATAACAGCAAATAATGCATAATTATATACAATAATAAAAATGATTTATTCTTACTCTAAACATACTCACCAGATGTTGCTTTCCTTGGTTTGGTCCACTACTAGCAAATTACCATGAACCTCATCCACCAGTTCAGGGGCAATCCAGCGTAAAGGTACCCAGGTCTGGTCTGATGTCACAAAGTAATCATCCTAGGAAAAAAAAAACAACATGAAGAGAGGGTGCTATAGTTAATGTTTATAAAATACACAAACTATGAATGTATCTATAAAACTATAAAATCTGTAACTCATGCTTACATGTTAGTATGATTCATATAATGGACATAGTTATTGATAAAGTAATAAAAAAATACAGATTGAAGTGTACATGCCTTGTACTTGCTGTGTGATAGTCCATAGTCTCCAATCTTAACATTTATGTCTGATGTTAGCAGGCAGTTTCTTAAAGCCAGATCACTGCAGAAAATCAGAGCAACATGAATTAACTAACAAATAAATGAAAAACAGCTTCTACAAATAGAACATGGCTCAGAATACATCATATATGGTAGATAGCTGAAACATAACTGGATGTTATTAATATGGAAGGCTGCACAATATACACTCACTGGCCACTTTATTACATACACCCTACCAGTACCGGGATGGACCCCTTTTTGGCTTCAGAACTGCCTTAATCCTTCGTGACACAGATTCAACAAGGTACTGGAAATATTCCTCAGAGAATTTGAACCGTTGATACAAGGTAAGATGGGTCCATGCTTTCATGTTGTTGACGCCAAATTCTGACCCTACCATCCAAATGTCCCAGCAGAAATCAAGACTCATCAGACCAGGCAAGATTTTTCCAATCTTCTATTGTCCAATTTTGGTGAGCCTATGTGAATTGCATCCTCAGGGTGCTTTCACACCTGTGGATTGATTCTCTTGTTCTTGGTGCGGTTCGCTCCAAAAGTTTCTAAACGGACCAAAAGAGCTAAAACAAGTCACGTGTGAGTAAACTCGATTTATTTTTCAGAGTCCCGCTCAGCTGTCATGCGTCCTTATTTTAATTTATGACGATGAGCTATAAGACTTTATAAGTGAAAAGCTGCGCTTTCATTTTGAATGGTGATACCACAGACGTCGTCACCAAATATAAATCAGAGGTAAGACTTTCTCATACATAGCAGTTGTCTTAGGCATTATAGGTTTTATATTATAGAGAGAAATAACAGATAAACCAAGACTGCTGTTCGGTCAATTTTCCTAATGGATAAACAGCTGGTTCAGCATGAATTGTTTAGCATGCTTTCGCTTTCGGATTTTACATGAAACGCACATTTACTGATAGTAATGACATCCCGCCCTACCCATAATTCTCTCATTATATACCCATAGCATTTAGGCCTATTACAAATCCATAATACACTGTCTTATGGCCTGGCTCAGATCGTATTGCTTTCTCACTACAATCTATCCGCTCCAGAGTTCGTTACAATCGAGCCGAGACCACCTCATTCAGGTGATCTTGGACCGATTGTTTTGGCGTGGATCCGAGCTGGATTGCTGGATTCACATATGGCAAACGAACCGCGCTAACTTGTGAAACGCGCCAGGTTCCGAAACAAAAGTCTAGGTGTGAAAGCACCCTCAGTTTCCTGTTCTTAGCTGACAGGAGTGGCACTCGGCGTGGTCTTCTGCTGCTGTAGCCCATCTGCCTCAAGGTTCGACATGTTGTGCATTCAGAGATGCTCTTCTGCATACCTCTGTTGTAATGAGTGGTTATTTGAGTTACTGTTGCCTTTCTATCAGCTTGAACCAGTCTGGCCATTCTCCTCTGACCTCTGGCATCAACAAGGCATTTGCGTCCACAGAACTGCCGCTCACTGGATATTTTCTCTTTATCAGACCATTCTCTATAAACCCTGAAGATGGTTGTGTGTGAAAATCCCAGTAGACCAGTAGATTTTAAAATACTCAGAGCAGCCTGTGTGGCACCAACAACCATGCCATGTTCAAAGTCCCTTAAAACACCTTTCTTCCCCATTCTGGTGTTACATGCCTAAATGTATAGAGTTGCTGCTGTTAACAATCAGTTGGACAGGTGTACCTAATAAAGTGGCCGGTAAGTGTATATGGGTTCAAAAATGCAGTATGAAGTGAATAATTTGTTCTGAACTGTGATTTTTTTCTTTCCAAAAATAATTCCCTTGTCTTCATGAACCCATTTAAAGTACTGTATCTTGGCAAGGACATGTTGAAGTAGCTTGAAGATGTGTGGTGACCTCCGGCAACAAAATCACTGATGCTGGAGTGGAATAAAAACACTCAGGCAGCATCAGGAGATTGTTGCAGGGAGAAACCTTGAGACAGAAAATAGGCAATGCACATATTCACAATCATTAGCTTCATTTTCATCATTTGAATCCCATGGCAGGCTTCCAGCATTGTTTTCGAGAATTATAATGAAGACTGTGGTGATTTGTGCTAGAATTAAAACATATTTTACATTAAAACCGAATGATTAATTATGAAAGTGATGACTGACCTATGGGTGAAGTTGTTTTTGTGAAGGTGCAGCAGGCCTGAAGTGATCTCGCATGCCATCCTCTGAAGCAGTAAAGGGTCAGGGATCAAGGAATCGGCAGTTCGGCAGCTGCACAGGTAACCTTTAACATCACCCTGTCAACACGGAAAACAGAAAGCAAATGCTGAAATGCAAAGGATGCTATAAATTCTGATCAGCATGCATGAACATCAAACACTGTGCTGTCAGTCTGATTTGCTTCAGATTGCCACTGGGGGGAGATATTTAGCAAGACATTATGAGGGCAGCTTTTGGCATGTTGTTGCTAGGGGTTGTTCTGTTTAAAAAAAATACTGCAGCACATGTGACCTGGGTAGACAATAACAAGAGACGAATGATATAACACGAAGAAGACTAAAATGGTAATATAATGGTAATATATGGAAACTAGAAGGAATCACAGTGGTGCAGTGGGTAGCACGATCGCCTCACAGCAAGAAGGTCACTGGTTTGAGCCTCGGCTGGGTCAGTTGGCATTTCTGTGTGGAGTTTGCATGTTCTCCCCATGTTCACGTGGGTTTCCAACGGATGCTCTGGTTTCCCCCACAAGCCCAAAGACGTGGTTTAGGTGAATTGGGTAAGCTAAATTGTTCATAGTGTATGAGTGTGTATGGATGTTTCCCAGTGATGGGATGCAGCTGAAGGGCATCCGCTGCGTAAAACTTATGCTGGATAAGTTGGTGGGTCATTCCGTTGTGGCGACCCCAGATTAATAAAGGGGCTAAGCAGAAAAGAAAATGAATGAATGATTAAGATACATTTGGTGAAAAACAAATCTAAATTGAATGAATAATTGAACAGAAATCTTTGCGCATGACTGCATGTTCATGTAACTCTTATTGGTGAGGCAGTTCCCTTCTGCTCACCCTGAAAAAACATTCAACAGCAAAGTTTTGAAAGATGCACATTAATAATGGACACAAGCCCAGAAAAGGGGTATTTGTGAAGTTTCTTAACTAGACTGAAAATACAGATTAAATTTAGAATGACATTTAACAGATGAACTTACTTTAACAGTTACTTAAATATCAGAGAAGATAGTATGTGAATTGCAGCTCTATTTATATTGATTTCCCACAACTTGGGTCTTTTTTCCTGGAGAGTCTCTGTGAACTCCCACACTGAGCGTTTCATGAATGCACGGAAGATGGTCAAGGTCAGGATTTTTGTTGAATAATACATTACATTTTGGGTTGTTTTTACTCAGAACGTATCATATATACACAGTTGAAGTCAGAATTATTAGCTCCTCTGTTTATTTTTTTCTCTAATTTCTGTTTAATGGAGAGAAGATTTTTTTTCAACACATTTCTGAACATAATAGTTTTAATAACTCATTTCTAATAACTGATTTATTTTATCTTTGCCATGATGACAGTAAATAATATTTTACTAGATATTTTTCAAGGGTTAGAGTAATTAGGCAAGTTATTGTATAACGATGGTTTGTTCTGTAGACTATCAAAAAAATATAGCTTTAAGGGGCTAATAATATTGACCTTAAAATAGTTCTTAAAATTAAAAACTGTTTTTATTCTAGCCGAATTAAAACAAATAAGACTTTCTCCAGAAGAAAAAATATTATCAGACATACTGCGAAAATTTTCTTGCTTTGTTAAACATTATTTGGGAAATATTTTAAAAAGAAAAAACAATTAAAGGGGGGCCAATAATTCTGACTTCAACTGTATATATATCCAGAACATCTGGAATATCTTTTAAAACTTTTACCATTTTAGTATATAAGTGTGAGCAGGACATTATTTCTTTATTTTTTTAATTTCTAAAGTAGTCTAAAAAGAAACTAGTAGGAAATACAGTGCTCAGCATATATAAGTACACCCCTCACAAATCTATCTTTTAAATTCATATCTTTAATAGGAAGCTATACAATATTATATTTGTGCATATACATTAGATTAGTCACTACTGAAGCCAAATCTAATCTAACAAAATAACTTGCAATAACGGTCCAAAAACTAGTACAGTCAAATTTATGTTATAGAAAAATATTAAAAAAAGAAGAAAAAGAGGAGCAAACAAATTTGAAAAATGTAATTTTGTAAGTTGTAATCATGGTGGTATTTATGGTAAAAAGGTTAATGTTGTTTGATTTCACGATGGCTCAGTGGTTAGGACTGTCACTTCACAGCAAGAAGGTCACTGGTTTGAATCTCAGCTGGGCCAGTTGGCATTTCTGTGTGGAGTTTGCATGTTCTCTCCGTGTTTGCGTGGGTTTCCTCTGTGTGGTCCAGTTTCCCCCCAGTCTAAAGTCATGCGGTATGAGTTAATTGGGTAAAGAAAATTAGTCTTAGTGTATGAGTGTGTGTGTGAATGCAGGAGAGTATGGGTGTTTCCCAGAACTGGGTTGCAGCTGGAAGGGCATCTGATGCGTAAAACATATGCCAGAATGGTTGGCGGTTTATTCCGCTGTGGCGATTCCTGAATAAATAAGGGACTAAGCTGAAGAAAAATGAATGAATGAATGAATGAAAGTTTAATATTACAGTATTTAATTATAAACAAGCGTAAGCAGGATATTTTAAAGAAAAATCTTCTTTTGTGGTTTGAAAAAAGGCCCATCACCAGAGTAATCGATGACGTAATTTTCATTTTTGAGAAAACTGTCTTTAAGGTTTAGAGGTTTTAGAAGGGAAAAATACATAAAATAAAGTGAAAAACAGAGCTATTAGACTAACCAGTGGGCAGAACTCCATGACCACTAAGTAGGGTGTGACCTCTGTGCACTGAGCGAGGCATTGCACTAGAGCTGGATGCTGGAGAGATCTGCAGAAAGAGTTTTAGAACAATACATCATATGCTTCATTTCATTTAAAGAGATTGTTGAGCAACAAATGAAATTCCTGTCATCGCTTACTCTCACTCTTATGTTGCTCCAAACCTAAATGACCCACTTTTTTAAGAATTACTTCCCTACTGAAAAAAACTGCTTAAACCAGCCTAGGCTGGTTGGTTGGTTTTAGCTGGTTGACCAGCCTGGTTTTAGAGGGGTTTTGGCCATTTCCAGGCTGGTTTCCAGCCATTTTCAGTCTGGTCAGGCTGGAAAATGACCAGCTAAAACCAGCTTGACCAGCCAGGTTGGGAGCCCAGCCAAAATCAGCTATGTTCAGCTTAAATCAGGCTGGTTAAGTTGGTTTAAGCTGGATTTAGCTGGTCATTTTTCTATACTATAAAAGTCAGCAAATGTTTTTGGAGCCCTTTGACTTTAATTTTACGGAACATTCAATAAAAAAACACCATATGATAGTACACAGATGGTTCTCTAATCCACAACTGTTGTTTTGGTTGTCAAGTACTCATGCATGCCTATAGACTGAACACAATCACATTTTTCTAGTTTACACGCACTCAATACTGAGATAAGCAATAAGTTTAAAGTTTGCATTTTCACCCCAACCAAAAGCCATTCTTGTCTAAACAAATAGTGCTGAAATGCTGAAGACAAGTTAAACCAGATTAGTATATTATCATACAGTACCTCTCTCATAATCCTCATTTTATTAGTATTAATAAAATGATTTGTATTAATAAAGTTTTGTATTATTGTATTTTTACTTGTAAAATCAGAATAGTTTGCTAGACAGCACTTCTGGTTTCATTTTCAGAGCTGCTGCTTCAGCCAATCAAATCCAGTCAAAAACAAAAGCACTCATCAGCACAAAGGACAGAGCAACAGTTGGACAGTTCCATTTTTTGCAATATAGGGGGAATTTAAATTTGATTGACAAATTTACAATAACTAATGGGTTACAACATTACATTACATTCATATTTCAAGTTACATCCATTACATGTTTTTAATGCAGGATTTTTCAACTAAAATATTTTAGTCTGCGTGGGCCAGCCTTCAATCCGAGTGGGCCAGTGGCACCCTGGCCCTTATGTACCCTCGCCATTGATTTACAGTATTTAAATAGCTAATTTTTAAGTTCGCATGACCTGGAAGTTGCTAAGACTTTTATTTCAGTATGTTGATGTACTTCTAACTAAAATAGAATATTGAGTAGGGGGCGGGGCTTTCTTTTGCGCAACATTCCCTAATGGTAACAAACTAATATGCAGTTGCTATGGGTGCCCTTAGCTGGACCACCTCTCCAAACACAGAAGCTAATAAACAAATATTTTCAGTGGATTAACTTCAGTGGCACAAATTAATTATTCACCTGAACAATAACAATGTGAGCTAGCAAATTAAAACATTTTAAATGTTTATTTTAACACTTAATGTCCTATTGTTTCGATTACAACACCTTTTTTGTTTGTTTCATAAAGACTAAGGCCCCATTTACACTCATACAGTACGTTTTAGTTTTAAAATGCATAAGTTTTGCTACAGTTACACCGTCCGTCCACACTAAGCCAGAGTTTTCGAGCACCGAAAACTAAGATTTTTTAAAACGTCCAGCCATTTTCATTTTAAAACGCTGCTGCTCTCTCTCAGTGTGGATGAGGGAAAACGGAGACATCTGAAAATGGAGGCGTGGCTGCAGACATTTACCTTTCTGATTGGGGCTTTTCTCAATATTAAGTAGCCTACACAAAGTTCAGTCTTGCCTCCTCTCCCTGTAAGTTCAGACTTTGCAAGTTTGATATGGAAAACAAACTCCCGAGGACAAGTCAGGTAAATCTTCAAAGGGATCAGCGTAGGCTACTTTATAGCCTCATTCACATCACCCTGGCTACGTTGTTTCACTTTCTTAACAATAAAATGAAAACATGATATAAGGAACTGCCTATTTTCCTTTTGATACTAACAACTTAACAGACACAAAAATTGTTGAGGCGTCGTGTAGCTACCTATTTATATCACTGTGATTTTCACTGTACGCATATTCATAACAAAATTAGGGTATATGCACACAGTCTTTTCATGAGTTCACACTTAGCTGATGATTGATAAGTAAATGCGTGTTTGGCATGCTGTTCTGGGAGAGAGCCCTGAGCTCAGAAGATCCTGGAGCCCGGGGCTCCCTCCCGTTTCATAGAGGGAGAAGGGAGTCTGAGCTCTGAGCTCAGGTAGGTCTTGAGAACTCCCCAGTACTATGCTAGAAAAAAGGTGGAAGAGTCATAGTGGATGGGGGATTCTTCAAGAGGAAGATGGTGAGGGTAAGGAAATCTGGCAATTTATGCATCATTTGGATTCATCTGATTGAACATCATGTGATCACTAATGCGGGATCAGCTGTGGTCAATCATAAGAACGTGATCCTCTCGAAATTAGTTCATAAATAAAAGCCAAAGCGCTGTTGGTGAACTGGCGTGCCATTACGAAATCGCTTTTGAGATCTGATTTCTTTAAAAATCAGTGCTCTTCACTGCCTGATTGATATGAAATAAATTGGGTCTCGGACCGGACAAGAAGCCCTGCATTAAATTCCATTTTTCCACACCACGTCTTAACAATATTGAAATGTATTTTACCCTAGTATTTTCAATAAAGTTTTTGCACTAGCCTGCTGCTTCAGATGGTACTAGCATTTACACGGTCTGTCATCTCATTTTACGCTTGAACAAATTAATGAATGCTTCAGTCTATTTAACAGAATGTATTTTTATACTTTATTTTTATTTCTCTTTTTTTAAGGAAGAAAAAGGAAAAGAAAAACTAATAAATGTAAAAAAAATAAAACACATCGGAACTTAAATGAACAGTTGACTGGTCACATATTTCCTTACAGGTCACATGAACAAATACATATAAAGATCAGTTTACACTGTGTAAAGGCATAAGTACAATCCATTTCTCCCAATATTACAGGTATTTGTCCATTTGTAGTTTTAAAGAAAAAGTCATCCTCTCCATATTTTGAACATTAGATACGATATCCAACCATTCAGATTTTGTAGGGCATTCGAGTTGTAGCCACTTTTGAGTTACAGTTTTCTCACTGGCTGCAAGAAGTATTTTTAATAAATACTTGTCTTTTACCATTAAGTTGGCTGCAATATTCCCCAGTTAAAGTGTAACTGATTGTTTTTTAATTACACAACTTCATCGATGCTGTAAAACACCTAATGAAATTGAAAATAGTCACATTAACCTTTCACCAGAAGTTTATCATTGGCTGAAAACACAAGCTGTGCATATAGATAATTTCAATGTGGTCATGTCATTGGCCCATGAACATTTCATGCTTGTTGTCAAACTATTTCTTATCTGGAACAAGAGGCAACTCAATCATGACTTGATGTTATAGCAGCTATCATAACATTATTTATCAATATGTGGAACTTTTTGGACTCTCAAAAACTATGGAAATTTAAAATGTAAAACAAGAAATACATCAGGACCATTGTTAATGTTAACATCCCTCAAAATGGTCTATGCCACATTAATATAGAAATAAAATGGAAGATTACCGATAAGGCCTTGCCTCCTCCAGGAAATGTATCTGGTCCTGCACACTGGCACTAGCCTTCAGTTCCTTCACCACCACCTGGGTACTACTGAGACCAGAGTGAACCTCCCCCAACAACACCTGTGGACGGCACCCACCGACACACATATACACAAAACACACACAGACACACAGGGGAAAGACAGCACAAACACACAAACAGGTGTGAACAAAGGGAAAATGGACAACACACACAAACACAATTATGGACAGAGTGACACAGACAGACAGATAGACACAAATAAATACAGACGAGAAGAAAATGGACACACGGGAAGGAAGAAAGAAAATGGAAGACAGATATTGCACACAAATAAAGATCAAAAGAAGTCCAGGAATCATGCTCAAATGGAAACGCAGACAGACCAAACAACACAAAACCAGATGGGACATCAGTAAACATGCAGCCACAGAGACACACATACAGATGGACATACCCATTCAATGGGAAGTTGGGGTAATTGGGGAAGTGTGTGTGTGTGTTTATGTATGTGTGTTACAAAAGACAAAGAAGTAGAGAGAAAGAAAGACAGAATGAGAATGAAAGAGGCACAGTTATTCCTGTGAAATTTTAAACTGCTTTACTGCTACATAGAAATAACATCAAATTCTCTGAGGGAACAGTCAAGACACCATCCCAACATCAAAGTACAGGTGAGGTGCTTGTAACGTAGCGTTGAAGATATTTTCACATCCTTGAGACTAAACTATAGAGCTAAACCTTTGATCAGCTGCAGTACAGTACATGCTAAAGGCAATAATGTCTGTGAGGCGCACATATAAAACAAATAAAACAACAAATGACTTGACTTACCTTGCCAAACCAGCCATGTCCAATCTCCTTAATGTAGAGCAAACTCTGGCGGCCAAGTTCGGTGGATCTCAGGAGCTGGACTGAAAGACCATTATCAGCAAGAAAAGACAGAGACAGAACAAGACAGTAATTAGTTAATGAGCCAAACAGAAAATCTGCCACTCAGAGTCTATAAAATCTAGACAGGAAACATAAATAAAGAAGAGAACATACTATAAATGAAGGAATGAATTCGATTTTTAGGAACTGTACAAGATGATCTTTGATTTATTCTCAAACATTGAGACAATTCTGCTGTCATCAAGACTAAAAAGGAATTAAAAATTTGTGACTTCCAATCCAAATTAAAATTCTGCCATGTCTTAATTCTACATACGGTATCATGGAAAAGTTCAGATGGAAAAGCCTCTAAGTGCCATCTGAAATTATTATTGTTCACAGCCTCCTATATTTATTTTCAGTTATTTCACTTTAGGGGCGACACTGTGGTTCAGTGGTTAGCACTGTCACCTCACAGCAAAAGGTCACTGGTTTGAGTCCCAGCAGGACCAGTTGGCATTTCTGTGTGGAGTTTGCATGTTCTCTCCTTGTTTGCGTTAGTTTCCTCCGGGTGCTCCGGTTTCCCTCACAGTCCAAAGACATGTGCTATAGGTGAATTGAATAGACTAAATTAGCCATAGTGTATGTCTGTGAATGAGTGTGTATGGATGTTTCCCAGAACTGGGTTGCAGCTGGAAGGGCATAAAACTTATGCTGGATAATTTGGCGGTTCTAACCGCTGTGGTGACTCCTGATGAATAAAGAATCTAAGCTGAATGAAAATGAATGAATACTTCACTATAAAGGCAATGAAAAAGCCTATTCATCACCTGAAACTAAACACAGGAGCCTGAGAAAGATGATTATTTCAGCTGACGATTTACTTAAATACAAGATGGATAATATAATTACATGATGTATGGCATATTGCCTGGATTTAATATATGTGATTGAAATTAATTTATAATCAAATCAAATCAACACACAAAGAACATTTATAAATAGTATAAATAGCACCTTTGTTATTGTTAAGTAAAACTAAGAAATAATATTGAAATTAAGATAGTCAAATTAAAATATAATAAAATGTTAGAAGAATATCTTAAAAATAAAAGACACAAAAGTAATATTTTTAAATAGCTTAACACTACTTAAAGTTCAATTACAGTGAGTCCTTGCTATAACGCGATTCATTTTCGTGGCCTCGCAGTTTCTCTGACTTATTTAGTGCAATTTGACATTTTTTTTTACAGTGCATCGTGTTCTGTGTCCTGACTGGCTGTAGACCATTGTCAATCAATCTCCTCCGTGTCGTGTCGCCTGTACAGTACAAAATGCATTCAGCTTGCCAAATTTCCTCTTCGATTGCTAGCAGTGTGACTCTGAAGTGCTGTACTGTATGTTTGCAAGTTTTCTCCCCACAATGTTGATGAAACGTTCAGCACCTTCAAAGGCACCTGCGGTAGCACCCAAAAGACAGAGGAAGATGCGAAAAATGTTAAACTTCTGGACATGCTAAAGGAAGGTAGAAGTTACGCCGCTGTAGGGCGCCATTACGGAATAAGTGAAATGAAGATCAAATGGTTTTGATCTCTGGTTTCATTCTATAATACTGGACATATTTTCTATGAAGGTTTGCACTTTGAGAGTGTTTAAACAAAAAGAAGACAGAGGAAAAGAAAAAAGTGTGAAAATGTTAATGCCTGTCTGAGAAAAGTGTATAAAATGTGTATAACATCTATAATAATTGTAAAAAAAATACTACTTCGCGGATTTCGCCTATTGCAGCTTATTTTTAGAACATAACTCCCGCGAATAACGAGGGACAAGTAAAAAGACTAAAATCTCTACTGATAAACACTATAATATACTCAAAAAAAAGCTGATTGCTGTTTGTTCAAACTACTTATTTAAAATGAGCTGAAACAACACAATTCCTCAACTTTTTTTGGTGGGATAACTTAATTATTTTATGTTCAATCAAAATTAGTAAGAAAATTATAAAGTTAATATAATTCCTTCTTGTTGTCCCAGCATTTTTGCATTTTTTTACACACAGAAGCCTGAGATAATTTATCATTTTAGAAGATGATTTACTTAAATACAAGATTTTATAAAAAGATTTTGCATCCGAACATTTAATTTCATTTTCCAATTCTGACTTTTTTTTTCTTGCGTGAGAGTTTGTAAGCCTTCTCACAATTCTGACTTTACATTTCTTAAGTAAAACTGTATTTGGGAAGTTAAAATTGGGAAATATAAACTCTCAGACATTTTAGTTTACATTTCACAGTTTAGATTTTAAATCCTCTGAATTAAAAAAGTAAATATTTTTTCTATTGTGAGAAATAAACTGAGAAGTCAAAATTGTGAGATAAAAAGTCACAATTACCTTTTTTTCTAAATCCTCTGGCAGAAACGGACTTCCATAAAGTGCAGAAAAGCAAAATTGAGCTCAAAATTTTGGGATTTTTTTGGTTAGATCCATTGCAAAGTCAAAAAGCACAACAAAAACACAAACAAATAAAAATATAAATCAATCAAAAAGTACAACATAGCAAAATTGAACCAGCATTAGCTTAAGTGCACAATTGAGCTTTACAAAAATCACATCAAGATTTTCCTCCGACAAGAAAATCATCCTCCAAATATCCTCTCCAAAAGGCAGTAAGTGATCTCCTCTGCAAGAGTGATGTAAAATGGTACAAAGTAAAACTCAAGAGCCTGTCTAAAGTGTTCAAAATCGGCCTGTGATCTATCAAACCGCTTGAAAGGCATTTTCTTCTCAGAGAAGACAGGGAATGGATCAAGTCTGCTGCAGTAGGGACCGATTTTGAAGAGTGATTTTCTGTTTCGCTCAACCTCTCGTCTGACAGATGCCTGCATATCTCTATCATCTCAAAAAGCCGTAACAGTGCCTTTCTCTCTTTCTCTCATCTTATCATGCCCACAAACAGACAGTTTATTGTAAGCGTGCATGACATACTGTCTTGCTCCCTGTCCTCTTTTTTTATGCAGCAGCCATATTTTACGCCCATGTGGTGTTGTAGAGGCTATTCATTCTGTCTGCCCCCTTTTAGAGAACCTTCGCTGGGGAGAATTGGGCTCTTTGTCATGTCGACGGTGCTGCTTGGTACCACTGAGCAGATGGAAACACTAATGCTATTATTCTTGACGTTTTCAGCATGAGACATGGGAAAGCAAATGGCTGGTAAGCGAATCAGAAATGTTTGATGTGGGTGCGGGATAGGAAAGAACAAATCAGAATAAATATTACATTACGATGGAGTTGCAAACCGCTGTGTATGATATATGACATACTGCCTGGATTTACTGTAGATTCAACAAGGTACTGGAAATATTAATCAGAGATTTTGGTCCATATTGACATAATAGCATCACACAGTTGCTGCAGATTTGTTGGCTGCACATCCATGATGCTCTATTGGATTGAGATTTGGTGACTGTGGAGCCCATTTTTATACAGTAAACTCATAGTCATGTTCAAGAATCCAGTCTGAGAAGATTTGCGCTTTATGACATGACACATTATCTTGCTGGAAGTAGCCATCAGAAGATGGTCATAAGGGGATGGACATGGTCAGCGATGCTCAATTGGTACTATTGGCCCAAAGTGTGCCAAGAAAATATCTCCCACACAATTACACCACCACCAGCAGCTTGAACCATTGATACAAGACAGGATGGATCCATACTTTCATGGTGTTGATGCCAAATTCTGACCCTACCATCCGAATGTTGCAGCAGAAATCGAGACTCATCAAAAAAGGCAACGTTTTTCCAATCTTCTATTGTCCAATTTTTGTGAGCCTGTGCAAATTGTAGCTTCAGTTTCCTGTTCTTAGCTGACAGGTGAGACACCCTAACCCATCTGCCTCAAGGTTGGATGTGTTGTGCGTTCAGAGATGCTCTTCTGCATACCTCGGTTGTAAAGAGTGGTTATTTGAGTTACTGTTGCCTTTCTATCAGCTCGAACCAGTCTGGCCATTCTCCTCTGACCTCTGGCATCAACAAGGCATTTGCGCCCACAGAACTGCCACTCACTGGATACTTTTTCTTTTTCGGACCATTCTCTGTAAACCCTAGAGATGGTTGTGTAAAATATTAACAGTTTCTGAAATACTCAGACCAGCCCGTCTGGCACCAACAACCATGCCATGTTCAAAGTCACCTAAATCAGCTTTCTTCCTGATTCTGATGCTCGGTTTGAACTACAGCAGATCGTCTTGACCATGTCTACATGCCTAGATGCATTGAGTTGCTGCCATATTATTGGCTGATTAGAAATTTGCGTGGCCGGTAATAAAGTGGCCGGTGCATGTATATGAGATTGAAATTAATTTATAAATCAAATGAATGTGTAATAAACATAATAAAACAGCACAAAAGCCAAACACAAAGAACATTTATCAATAGTATACTATCTTTGTTATTGTCAAGCAAAACTAATAAAAATATCGAAATTAAGATAATCAAAATAAAAAAATAATAAAATGTTAGAAGCAAATCTTAAAAACAAAAAAAGTTATATTTTTAAAATAGCTTAACAATACTTAAAGTTAAAATAATTAATTCAAATGAAAACTAAATCTAAAAATAGTGTTAAATTAAAAGACTGACATTAAAATGACCACTGATAAACACTATAATAGTAAATATAATCAAAATCAATGAAAATCAGGAATGTCCAATCTGAGCTTTAAGTTATGTTTTGCAGCTGGTTTCTGGATGGTTTATATATTATGGATATTAGTTGGTCCGAGCTGGTAGACCTTCCTGGATTAGCAGCCAACCAGCTGTCAGGTTGTCACGCTCACATATGGTCATTGAACTAGTTTTCGAACATGTGATAGATTTGGACCAATTTATTATCAGATTAGGTCAAGTAAAAGCAAGCTACAATAGTCCAAAACACAGCTATCAGCAGGTTAGCATTATCTCTTTAATTTACACCTGAAATGAAAACTAAAATGTTGCTTTTATGTCAATCCAGGTCTAGACACTTACTTTTGTCACTTACAGAATTGAGAGCTGCATTTCACAACCAAATTCACTGTCAAAAAAATTCACTGCTTACAATGTCATTACAAATGCTAACAGCTAAAAGATAATAAGGATTTACAGTTGTTGTTGCCATGAAACACCAAAACTGCTGTTACATCAACCACGTATTTTATTATTTTATTCTGTGCACCACACACACATGAACACGAACACACACACACTGGTTTGGTGGTTTATCAAGATTCTCCATAGGTGTAATATATTTTTGTAGTATTATGAATGCTTGTTTTTATTGTCTTACCCTAATCCTACCCCTAAACCCAACACCCACAGCAAACCTGTGGCAAAAAAGACATCATTAATAGCATTTTGACTTACAAGGACACAGGGCAAGTCCTTGAGAACCACCTCAACATTGTAATATCTAGGTAATTTCAAAGACTATAGAATACACAAGACATGTCACCCGTGTCTATTTAAATGGGGAAAAGTATAACAGTCAATATGGCGAATGACGCCCTGCTTTCTAGAACAGGAGCCAACCATCATTCAATACAGACTGATGATTCTCCACTTTGTTATAGTTCTACAAAAAAGAAAGATAATGAGAAGAACAATTGCCAGCAAAGTCATTTAAGTTTTGACTGCATATACTCTGTGGAAGAATGACTGAGTGTGTCTAACGCTTGGCCATAGACACAACATCCACAGATATATTTCAGCAGCTGATATGTGACATGATAAACGTGCTGATTTGCATTATCACTGGTGACAGGTAATGCTTAAAATATAAACGCCATGTCTGTTGTCCTAAGATGCATCAATTATGTCAGGTTTCCACATTTTCTTGTGCTTGATTGTTAAAACGGCCTTCCTTTGAATTGTCAGTCACTGGAAAGGCCCCCCGCCAATTTAAGTTTGAGACCCCTGCCTTAAAGGGACTTTGGTCTTACTGTACCTATGTCCTTATACAAATGTGTCCTCATAAACTACTCAAACTAGTGCACACACACACACACACACACACACACAAACCAACTCACATTAACTGCACCTCCCACTAAAACTTTGCATTGAAAACTCAGCCATTTATAAACAAAATAAGACTGAATTGAAAAACACTGACCTCCTCCAACAGCATGACAACAACACCAACAAAAATCCTATCACGTATCAGAATTCACTCATTGTGTATTTGAATATCTGATTGACTGCTTGGCTTGGTCATTAGCGCAGTGTTGGTCAGTGACACTGACACGCAGGCCAGATGGCTGCTGGGAATGCAATCGCTTGGGAGAAATAATGGAGAGAAACCATTCCACTCCAACCAAAGACAATTATCATACATTATCAAACACAGTGAAATGTGTTTACCGCTGCCGTGCACATCTTGCTTTATTCATCAGTATACTTTCATCAGCAATGCAAATCAGTTTGAATAATTTTTCCGTCATGCAGCTTAATGAAGTGTGTGTGATAAACGAGGGTGTGTGCATGTTACATAAATAGTGATGTGATCTTTTGAGTATTTTGCACACTCAAATGTGTGTCTGTGTGAGGGTGTGTTTATGAGCACAGCTGTGTAAGGGTGGATACTGCACACCAGAGTGCAATGCATGATCTGTTTGGCTGAAAGCTCTCAAATCGCATGATAAACACTACAATTAGCTTCTTCATTTGTCTAGCTGACGTCCCAGGAGAAGAAAGACAGGTCTGATTGCAGACAGATGCTATCGGTGTCACAGTGACTGAGACCTGCACTTCCTGGCAAGACCTTTGTATATCTTACATCAACCTCATCCTTAAGGAGTGACATCATTCCAGCCACTCCTAAAAAAAACAGGCCCGTTTATGGTTCTTCCAGATGGGCTTATAAACCTATACCATGAGCAAATCGTACTGGGATTAATAACTGTTAATATATGTCAAAACATTGCATCTATTATTCAGTTAAAGTGCTAATGAAATGCTAGAGCGAAGTTTTTATATGAGTGTTGTGTGAGCTGGATCTGGATAACCACAGCCTCTTAGCCTGTTGACCTTTACTAATCGCACCACATTAGCTGCTAGCTTCACAGTCAGGGTATAATCAAATGAGCTGTTGTTGTGGGAAAGAGAGAGACTGAGAGTATCCATGGATCTCGGACTGTACACATCGTTTCTCGGATTCCTCAGATTCCAAGCCACACTTATGTAGGCCGGCTGAGGCGGCATTACGCAACAGGCAGATGTTTGTGTGGATTGAGATGGACTAAGAGAGAGTAAGATGGAAAACAATAGACTAAAAAAAACAATGCTTGGGAGCAAAATTGTTTGGGTTTTAAATTGGTAAATGCGAAAATGTTGGTGGAATGACAAAAATAATGTTAATTAGCAAAATATTCTCCACAAACATGATTTAATCTGTAAGAATGCTTTAAACTCTTGGGTGTTCATGTACTGTAAATAAAGTTAATGATGTCAATTTTGGTGCCGCGGTGGCGCAGTGGGTAGCGCTGTCGCCTCACAGTAGGAAGGTTGCTGGTTTGGAATTTCTGTGTGGAGTTTGCAAGTTCTCCCAGTGTTCGCGTGGGTTTCCTCCGAGTGCTCCGGTTTCCAAAGTCCAAAGACATGTGCTATAGGTGAATTGGGTAAGCAAAATTTTCCATAGTGTGTGTGTTTGTATGTCCTGGTCCTCCAGGTTGGGGGTTGAGCGTTGGGCTAACGACCCACCTCATAAAAATTTGATGTTACGAAACACCAAAATGGTGCGGCTAAATATCAACTTTGATATAAACAGCCCTGGAAGTAAGTAAAAAGTATAATTTCTTATAATTTCTTTAGCACTTTTATTAATGTAGATTTCTTTAACGGCATCAGTCCATAAAATAACGAACTAAAACATTAATTTTAACCCCTAAAATTAGTTTGTTTATTTGGGGTGGTGGAAAATATCGATACACCATAGTGTCGTGAAATTTTCCACAGCAATATTTTATAGACACATGGTGTCTATTGTTGAAATATCAACAATATTTCATTATATTGTTTTAGTTAAATATTGAATTCAATTACTTTACAGTGCACTAGAGCAGATGTTGGTGAGTTTTCTTTTTAGTTAGTGGTGTCGTAGTAAAATATATATGGTAGCATCACTATATACAATATTTAATACAGGTTTTTATTAAAGTGTTGGTCTTTTTTTCAGCTTGACAATCTTATTTCTTTGTATTGCAGAAATAAAACTGAAGTGAGATACACAAACTGAGAAATGTTTCTGCTTAGTTAAAATAGAAAAAAAGGAAATTAGGTTGGAAGATTTGCCAAAATTTTCATTTGGAGACATAATTTGAAGTTGAAAAATGACAATAAATCACAATATACTTTAAAATCACAATAATATTGTATTTCCCGGTACAGGGTTGAAGGTGGAAGGGCATCCACTGCGTAAAACATACAGTATGCTGGATAAGTTGGCGGTTCATTCTGCTGTGGAGACCCCTGATAAATAAGGGACTAAGCCAAGTGAAAATGAATGAATGAATAATATTGTATTGTAACACAAGTCTCAACATAATATCATTTTGTTTACATAATGTCTGATAAAGTATGACGCGATACTGGATTAACATCCATTTATGTTTGAAAATGTAATCCATACCTATTCCCTACCCCTAAACCCAACCATAACTGTAAATTAATCCCAAAATCAGAGGAGAATAATAGTTGGATAACAATCATGTAGAAGTCCATTAAAATGATCGGTAAACATATCCCTTAATTCTGAATAGCTGATTGGAATGTTGTTCCAGGATCAACATAGATGTTAATCCAGAAACATGTCCTACTTGGTGAATTCAGGTTGACGATGTCACTGTTTTTGTATTGAATGTGGTAATATTTATGCCCTAATGGTCACAAGTGTATATTTCTAAAAGGAAATGAGGGTAAAATACTAAAAGTTCAACCAAAACATAAGAATACACAAGGATATCAATGCAATCGATTGTCTATAAAAAAAAAAGTAATTTGCAGCATGTAATTCTAGCTGGGAGTGGCTAATTTTGTTCAATAAACAGTAAAGTTGGTTGTTTAACTTTGCACAGCTCTGATGGCCATCATCACTAGCATCTGGTCTGCTTTGTGAAGGTCCAGTGCTGGGCAAGGTTGTGGGAGAGTGTCTGCCCCATGAGGGAAAAGTGGAGGAGGAAGCAGGGCGTTGGTCTCTTCTGGATTTTACACTGGAGAACTTGTGGGTTGGAAGCAGGACTGAACACATTAACAATATCCTCTGGAAGAAAAAAAATCCATCCAGAGAATGTAAATCTCGTATGGGAGTTGCAAAAAGTGGGGTCAGAGCGGATTCAGGACTGGGAGGAAATCCTTCACACGCTCGCACTTTCTTAAGTGCTATCGCATCTGGTCCTGCTCATACAGAAAGCTTCTTTTTAATAATCACGAGACATAGACCCACCTGATCGGCCAGGTTGCTTTGCGACAGGCAGCGAGACCTCTGTGAGAGGCAGGATGTAGACGTCAGGACCGCTGTGAGATGCAGGAGATGCCGGGGTGGACATGTCCGCTGGATATTCCTCTCCCTCTGCATTCTCAAACTCCTGTGGTTACAATAAAACACACAGAGGTCAGAGGATAAGTAGCAGAACAGTTTAAGTCCAAACCCTAAGTGGGTGAAAAAAAAGTCTAGCAAACAAAAATAGTGTAACTCTATCATTATTCCTCAATGCTTTTTAAAACATTGCTCTTAAATGAATTGTTTTTAACCTAATAAATAAATTGTGAAAAATAAATTGTGCTATGCAAGAAGAAACCGAAGTAGAACCATACATTTTTTTTTACAAATATTTTCACCCTGAAAGGATTTTGAATAACGTTTTCTTTCTCACGTTTTGTTTTTCTAAGAGATTCTAATAATTATATAATGTTGCTCAGCTTATTTCAAGCTTTGTGGGAAGGATTTAAGGACCCTTTGTTTTGTGTATATGTGCGTGTGTGTACCAAGTATTCCTTACATTGTGGGGACCAAATGTGCCCACAAGTATCAATTTAATTCAATTAAATTCATCCTTATTTCTATAGCGCTTTTACAATGTAGATTATGTCCACGCAGCACACATCCCAGCAGGCACACAATGTTATAAGACTTTATTAATAAGTTAGATTTAGGTTGTGATGTTGGTTGACCAAACTTCAGCATCAAAGGACGTTATTTTGATGTCCAGTAACCATGTCAAATCATATGGATATTTGGTTGTGTTGGAAAGTGACCAAAATCCAATGTCGAGCCAACATCTTAAACCAACATATGACGTCAAATATATTGACTTTAAATACAGACATTTATTTGTCTGGTATAACAAACAAAATCCAACATCTGATAGACGTCATGGGGGTAACGTCCACACAACGTCAAGCTGTAACATCATTATACGTTGATATATTGTTGTTTTTAGGTCGTGTTGGAAAGTGAGCAACTTTGGGCATTGATGTCAGCCTAACGTTGGGTTCTGATATCAACCCTATTTTCATTTACACCCAAAATGCAATATCCCCCAGCGTTGGGGTGCAACGTCAATCTGAAATCATGTTGATTTCCTGTGCCTGCTGGCATAGATGAAGTTCTAGTAAATTGAAAGCACTTCATTTCAGTTTTCAGTTCAGTTGAAGTTTAGTTCAAACTGAGCCAGTTCAAACCGAACTGGTATAGCAATAACAGTAACTTTTTGTCTCCATGAGGAAACAGCTCATATGAATCACACAAAATGAAATATCTTGAAATATAAAAATACCCTTTACAAAAATTTATTGCAGTTTTTTAAAGGAAAACTGCAGTTTTAGTTAACTTCTGAAAAAATATACATTATTTAAGTATATTGCAGTTTTACTGCTATGCAACTGAATTACTACAATACAACCAACTGCAGTCCATCTACTGCAATTTAACTGAATTACTACTACAGTACAACTACTGCAATAGTACTGAAGTGATACTGCTACTATACTGCAGTACAACTACTGCAATTGTACTGAAGTACTAAAACTACTATAATGCAGTACTGCTACTACAATACAACTGAAGTACTACTACAGTACAACTGCCATACCACTATTGCAATACAACTGAAGTACCTCTACAATACAACTGCAGTACAACTACTACTTTTTTTGCTCAGTGGACAATGGTTTCTAAATGAGGTTTCAGTACCTTTTAATACTTATGTACCTTAGTGCAATAAACTATATACTGTAACATAATACTATATTGCCCCTCTGTTTATTTAAAGGGCACCTATGGTGAAAAATCTACTTTTAAAGCTGTTTGGACAGACAGATGTGTATGTATAGTGTGTAGACAGTCACATTGGGCTGATATAAATACACCCAGTCCTTTTTTTTTCAAATTTAACAACATAAAAACGGTGGACCAATTGGAGTGGTTTTCAGACCGATCGCAACTTGACGTAGGAACGCGGTCCCCCCTCCCACAAATATTGATTGACAGGCGGGCATTGACATGTCTGCGTAGTAAGGCATATAATCATATCAACAAGACAGAACATGCACAAAGTAACCTGGAATAAAAGGTCTGTTCAGTTTGCTAGGATCATCAATCATCATCAAATGAAGAGTGAGTTTTACAAGTTTAAAATGTTTTAAAACAGTGCACGAGTATAATGAATTACAGCGATTCACTTCAGATTTGCTTCATCAGCACAGCCACGTGTCAGAACAATTATAAAAGAAGACGCTTCAATCCCGGTTTGTGGACGTTAAATCAGGTTTATTTTGTACGTTAACCTGTAGCCTATCACATATGTCTGCAAAAAGAGTGCAAAGCTCAACGGGCGCTGTCGCTATGTGTGTGTGTGTCTCACAAATGTTACTGTACATGAGATATGATTCCTGAGGCAGCCGAGGGCAGCGATTGAGGCATGCTGCTGACAGGCACCTGGGAACGGTGGGTGGGGAGGACTAGCCTTAAAGGCCCAGTACAAAAAAACAACAACAAGGTTTTACCAGCTATAATACAGGAACTTCAGACTGCTATAATAAATAATCTGATGGGTTTTTTTGAGCTTTCTTTGAAACTTTACAGACACATTCTGCGGACACAAAAGACTCATATTAAATCTAGAAAAAGGGGTAACCTAGGTGCCCTTTAAACTTCAGTTGTACTGCAGATTTTACTGCTGTTGAACTGTGTTTACCCCTCATTATACTGCAATTTTGCATTATATTATATTATATTATATTATATTATATTATATTATATTATATTATATTATATTATATTATATTATATATGAGCTACTGCTGTTGTACTGCTCAGTTCACGGCAGTTATTTTATATTAGTCGTTTTTGCAAAAAAAAAAAACTCTTAAAATTCTAATAAAAAATTACTTGAATCCAAAAAAATACCTGAAAAAAGTACAAAATATTCTTGAAGATGTAGAAGATCAAACCCCTTGGAACACAAGTACAGTACAGTTCTTACCACACCATTGACATATTAGACTACAGCTGCACCAATTTACTGCACCTTATACTGCTGTTGAACTTTACTGTACTGTATTTGAACTGTGTTTACTTTATTGTATTGCAATTTTGCAATTGTACTTAATTTTACTGCAGTTATACTTCTATATATTGCTGTTGTACTGTAGTTATACTGCAGTTTTACTTCGTTTACTGCAGTTATTTTTTGTAAGGGACAGATTGGGGTAATAGTTTAAAATATACATACAGTATAGAAATCATTCCCATAACAATAGATGTGTGTTTGTGTGTGTGTGCTTGTGTGTTTTGTGACTTGATAACCAAAAAAATAACAAGCAGGCAGATCTTTAAATTGAAAAGAAACATCTGTGGCTGCTTTAATGAATAAGCCTTTAACCTGATTATTTAAACAGAACTAATATAAAAGACATTTAATGCTTACTGGAACAAATGGCAATTTATTAAACAGTCCATTAAAGAGCATGTCACTATAATCAGATAAATAAAGCGCCATCAGATTAATCCCAAGAGCTTTAAACTCGTATTGTACACCGTGTTCTAGTGCGCTTTTCATCTCCACATGGATATGGTGAAACTACAAAGAGAGATGAGACAGTGCTAAGAAAAGACAAGACAGACAAAAGACGAGAGTTGGCAGTGTTCAGGAATCGGAAATGCTCCTCCAGATGCAAGTGAATTTTCTGTGAACGCTAGTACGGAGTTACAGGGTCAGAGAAATGGAAAACAGTGACCCAGAGGGGTCGCGCACACTTAAAAGCACAAGCTCATGGACATTAATATACACACAAACACTCAAGTTCCCCAAGAGGCCTCGTGGTCCACATCTTCACACGACCCACACTGCTACCATATGACCCAGCTCCTGATCTGCCCAGCGCTACTGAACACTACAGTACCTTCATACAGACAGTGCTGGGATTCCCATGTGGACACGCTGCTGTTCTGACTAAAGACCTGCAATAATTTGTCGCCTGAAACCATATTGTTAAGCTTAAGTCACAGGATAAACATTCCTGCCAGCTGAGTCACACTGCATTTTTACTCACATCAGGCTAATAATCAGAAACATCTTCTCTGCACTATTAAATGCTTGGATGAAGAAGCATCTGGTTTAAGCCAATACTGTCCTTTCCAGAAATTTTACATAATGCATTTCATATTTAGAGATTATTTTGAGGGCACGCCAATACATCCACCCAAAAACCCAAATTTTTTATTAAATTTTATTTATTTATTTTAGAAACAACTCAGTAAAGACATTCACAAAAATCTCACAAAGTATGTAAGTAAATCAAAAAATTACATATTTTGTTAGACACTATATGGTAAGTTTTAAATCGTGATAGCATGGACCAATTAAAATCATTCATTAGTTACTATATAAAAAATAATGCAGAAAAAAACCATGCATATTTCCCATTTTTTCCACATGGGAATTCACACATTTACATCATTAAACTGTTTCAAAACCTAGTCTCCCATGTGCAAAGTACATGTTTTACATGGGTAACACGTTACGCTTGTGGTTTTATCATGTGACCATGCGTGTTTTTGGATTTGAAATTCATGTGTTTTTCTGCAATAGATATAATGACATTTATTTAAAGAAGAGATTCCAGATGATAAATATTCATTTGAGACCAACAAACAAAACCACTTAAAAACAAAACCAGCATTTGTGTTATTGGACTTTTAAATCAAAGTTCACATGAAGGCAACACATCAATGAACAATCCATAATTCCTACATATAATGCACTATATAAGAAAGATTCGGGTTTCTCAGTTTGGGATCACTTGACATACATACATAATTAACCCTTGTGCATTGTTCAAATTTATTACCCTTTTGTTATGTTTGGGATGAAATCATCCACTGAATTAAACTGATGTAAAAATGCATCAGATAGATATTTTTTTCAAATTGTTTTTGCATAAATCTGATAATTAACCTCCGTCCTGATCAAAACTACTGAATGTTTTAAAAAAATAGAGGATTTTAACTCTTTAATTGTCATGTTCATAAATGATATCACTGATTTGGTGAAAAAACACACAAAATGATGTATTTTCATTATAAAAAGTAATCGTGGGCTGGATTTTTTAACCTTTTATCACAGTCTTGGATGTGAACGATTAATAACAACATTGGCTTTGATGCATTTTTAGATTTTCATTTTTTCTCCCTAATTTACTGTTGGTGGCTGTTTTTGCTCCACTGACCTCCATTATAATCACATATGATGGTGCATACATACACAGTCTTTGTTTTTATTTACTCCATGTAGTTCTTAGAGCTGAGATGCATATTTTGATTTTCTCATACACATCAAGGTACAGATAAGTGCGTAAAGGTCACTCTCACAATCTCACACACTCACAGAAACATACACACACACTTTAATTTGCTGTTATACTCCATACAAATTCAAGAAACTAAGCTTTTTTTGCACAGGCCTATCTAAAGGGTTAATGATGCCAACTGATGATCAACAGTAAAAATGACAAATTTGACCTCTTCTCAACAGGGAAAACCACCAACAATCAAAAATGCATGATTATATGATGTCAAGGTTTTGCAATCAAAAAAAATGTGGTTACAATGGTAGTCAATGGGGCAAAAACAGCCACCAACAGTAAATTAGAGGAAAAAAATGAAAATCCAGGCATCAAAGTCAATGCTGTTTCACATGTTCAAGAATTTGATAAAAGGTCAAACAAAATCCAGTCCACAATTACTTTTTATATTGAAAAGACGTCATTTTGTGTGTGTTTTTTTTTCACCAAATCAGTGACATCATTTAGAAATCTAGCAATTAAAGAGTTAAAATCCTGTCATTTTCTAAGCAATTTAGTAGTTTTGATCAGGAATAAGGTTGATTAACAGATTTATGCAAAACAAATTTGAAAAAATCTTTATCTGATGCATTTTTTGGCAGTTTAATTCAGTGGATGTTTTCAACAAAAGGGTAGTAAATTTGCCCAGAGTGTACTGTTGATTTTTTTTTTTTTTAATTCAAAGCATTTTTTCAAAATATGTGTCAAAATAAGACTTGTCACCAAAAATCATTCTGCTAACTGAAACAGAAAAATTAATGGCCAAGTTAAGGCTTAAAATAGCTCCAGAGTGGATGAAAACATGCCCAACAGTACATATGGGTTAAGAAAAGTCAAGTTTTTTAAAATAAATAAAAACAATGTGCAATTTGGATTACATTATATGCACATCAGCATCAATAAACAATGCATTATTCATATAATGCATAATACCTAAAATGCTTTCATGTTTCTAAGTTTTGGATTGATTCAACCAATACACACTATTTCAAAAAGAATAGCTTACAGTTTTATTTTTCATAATTAAACTTCAAATTTAATTCACATGCAAACATTTTATTAAAATTTTGCATATACTATACTGTTATCAGTAACACTTTATTTTGATGGTCCATTTGAGTATTAGTAGGCTGTCTGCTTAATATCGGTTGATACTGCAGCTAAACAGATATTTAACTGACTTTAAGAAACTTTGCAAGTACATGTCAACTTACACTAACCCTAAACCTTACCCCAATCCTAACCCCAACCTAACAGTCTACTTATAATCTAATGAGAATAAGTTGGCATGTAGATGCAATGTAACTTAAATTCAACAAACGGACCATCAAAATAAAGTGACCCTATTATCTTCAAATCAGCTTTCCCATTTTGTAAGTGCAAAGACTTCATCAATATCTGATCTTACCTGCTCTTAATGCATTAGATCTAACAGGTTGCGCAGAATCTTTAACTCTTGCCTTTCGCCCATGAACCTGCACCATTGGGCTCTTCATAGAGCACCTGTGAGGAGCCCTCATGATCCAAGACGGATCCCGCACCAGACACAAAACCATCAGGAACTGGCCCATGGCACTTCGCAACCGCTCTCCAAAATACATCATCATATCTCTCCAGAAAACGTACAAATAAAAAAGCAAATAGATCCTACACTTGAGAAAGAGAGAGAAAGCAGGGAGGGGCAGTTCCTGTGTTCTTCCCATGAGAGTGTGGACGACCAGTGATTAAGAATAGTGGAGACGCTTCCACAAAAATGTGAGGCTGAAAAAAGAAAGAAAATCTAACAGGGAAAGGCTTTCACATTCTGTGCTTATGACATCACTCTTTTTTTCTTCATCCTTCCTTCCTCGCGCTCATTCTTTCTCACATGTGCATGACAGGCCTTTTCCTCAGCCATCGGCACAAGTGAGTGTGATCACATGTACGGCTGCACGCATGTACAAATACACAGTAAAGGGATATTGTGATGTGTGAGCTTGTTTATTATGATGAACACACATGCATGACAAAGATGTTTTGAAGAATGTTGGCAACTGACTTTCTTAGTACACTGTAAATAAAATCCTTTATGTTGTCCCAACACAAATCAATTAAGTTAACAAATTTAAGTGGATTGAACATAAAACAATCAAGTTGTCCTTAAAAAGCCTTAAGCATTGTGTTGTTTCAACTCATTTTAAATAAGTAGTTTAAATAAATTCTATTTTAGTCATATTTTAGTCTTCTGAATCATTTTAGTTTTAGTCAACTAAATTTCATAAGATTTTAGTCAACTAAATCTACTCTAGATATACATGTAGTTGACTAAAATATATTTGCTTTAAGTGTAATTTAATTAAAATATTGAATACATTTATTTAAACAAAATATTCAAACTTAAAATTAAATAAAACTGTCTAATTAAAATATTGAATATAGCTTTTCTATTGAAGACCATAAACTAGATATGAATTGTTGATTTATATCATAAGTAATATGTAAAATTAAGCATCTGCAAGAACATTAAGTATTAGATTAAGTTAAAATTAAAGATTAATTCTGATTAGATATTTACCAAAATACATCCCCCAATCACATTCTCATCTCCTATTTATTAGCCAATGAAAATATATGTTTTTATACCAGTTTTCGTTTACTTAATCACTTAATTTTTATTTAGTTTTCATCTAGTTTTCGTCGATAGAAACTTGTTCGTCGAGATAATTATAATGAAAATTGTTCGTCAATGAAATTAACACTTGTGGATTGAACATAAAACAATCAAGTTATCCTAAAAAAGCCTTAAGAAATGTGTTGTTTCAACAAATTAAATTTAACACAAATCAGATAAGTTAGCTAAACAAATTCAACATAAAACAATTAAGTTGTCCCAAACAAATCACCAGAATTGTGGAGTTTTAACTAATTTTAAATGAGTAGTTTGAACAAGTAGGAAAATAACTTTTAGAGTGTAGTCTTTTACTGCTATGGAGGTCAAATATTATTATCGACAAGAAATTTGTGCACTTTGTTCTCAGTAATTTAACACTTTTATTCTGTAAAGATGCATTAAATTGATCATAATTTACTGCAAAGACATTTATAAATTGTATAGATGATTTGTATTTTAAATAAATGTTGCTCTATTTATGTTTATCAGATAAAATCCTGAAATTTGCAGTATCTTCCATGAAATTATTAAGTGCATTATCCCTGCAACATCTTTAATAATATTAAGGATAATTAAGAATAAATGTACTAAGCTGACATTTATTCATTCCTTCGTTTCCTTTTCAGCTTAGTCCGTTTATTAATCAGGGGTCGCCACATTGGAAGAAACCGCCAACTTATCCAGCATATGTTTTACGCAACGGATGCCCTTCCAGCTGCAACCCCTCACTAGGAACCACCCATACACTCTCATTCACACACATACACTATGGCCAGTTTTAGCTTACCCAATTCACCTATACTGCATGTCTTTGGACTTGTGGGGGAAACCGGAGCACCCGGAGGAAACCCACGCTAACACAAGGAGAACATGCAAACTCCACACAGAAACGCCAACTGACCCTGGGGCTCTAACCAGCTGGGGCTCTAACCCAGCTGGTAATCAAGTCAATTAAAATTGCAGTAACACTTCACAATAAAGTCGTGGTCACACCAGAGTTTGAGCTAGCGCAATTCTGTTGTATATCAGCGTGAAATGGGACAGGATAAAACAAGATGATCATTGATAAGCGAGCGACTGCTCCACATTTTAAATTTCTATACAGAGAGGTCATGTTTTGATCTTCTATTGGTCTCACGTAAACATGTGATGTGATTTCTCAGGTCTCCAAGTACCTTCAGTTCACCAAGCATGAAATTTTAAATGCAGCGACATGAAAAACTTGTTGCATGAACCTGCGTTTCCATTCTGTTGCATTCACATGAGTATGAACGGTGCGTTTATTACAGAATTTTCTTTTTTGTTGATGTTAGTTACGAAATACATGCAGTTGCTAATTATTAGTGTTAACTCACAGCACATTAAATAATATTAAATAACACAACCTTAGATTTGAATAATGCATTAGTAAATGTTTAACTATGTTTAATAAATGCTAAACATGTTTTTGTCAACCTAGGTTCATTCTGAAAACGTACCCCTATATACATTTCGAGAAATCGCCAAATACCTCCCAGGAGCTACGCTTTTTTGCAGTTTTTGTTTTCGCGTATCCACCAGAGGCCGCTGTGTACGCTTTTTCATATCTCAAATTTCTCTTGCGAGTGCCATTCGCGGCTGCTGTTCACCCGTAAATCCACCAGAGGTCGCTGTCGACTGACTCACTGACTGACTGACCGATCCCCACATACCCTCTAAACTCAACCGATAGTGTTTTCAAAAGCACCGATTGACCAGCGCCCACCTACTTCCCTAAACCCAAGCGACTGTGTTTTGAAAAGCAATCAAGAAAAAGAAAAGCCCCCTGATTTCTACCACGTTTTCAGATTTTACCACATTCTCACAGTTATTTACTCGTTTATTTTATTTTTTGGCTTCTGTTTTTGTCTTACCCGCTTTCTGGAACCGTTCTTCAATGAATTCGAACCCAGTTATCGCAATCAACTCTTCTCTGTGTCTCAAGTCTGCCGATGTACACTACAAGCCACTGGACAAACTGGTAACAGCAGGAAAGCTGTCCCTACGTAGGTAAGCGGTCAGCTGCTAGCGCGAAAAAAATAGTGTCATACCGCCTCGTAGTGTTTGTTTTAAAAATGAAATACAGCCATACGTACCTCTGTCTACATAATTCGCGATGTCCAGAAATGCATAAAGGGCTATGTTTTCACAATGAGCCTATATGTTGGTTTTTGTTCATGTTAGTAAACACATTAACAAATGGAACCTTATTGTAAAGTATGACCAACATTTGAAGTGTGTCCTAAAAATCTATTTAAAGAAATGTCAAAATATAATCCTCAAATATTAGATTTATACCTGATAAAATAATGAGCAACTCCAAATTAGTCAGACACATAAAACACACTTTCTGCACTTTACGTAAGCCCCACATTATGCACTCACCTCAAAATAACACACAAACAATTTTTCACAGTGCTTGGGGATTGTATAAGTGAGTGTCTGAAGCCTCGAGAATGCTAAAGGGGAACAAATCAATTACCCTCGGGCTTGTCAGTCTCCCAACTTATGTACAAAAACAAAAAAAAGTGTTAAATAGAGACAGAAAATGCACTGGATGATAGACGCGCAGAGCAGCTTCAGCAGTTGATGTTAAAGCGCTGAGCTGTGGTTCCACCGAGGGATCGTAATTACAAATATTTGGCCTTTACTGGAGACCAGGTGCTCAGAAGCATGAAAGCGCTTTCCTTCTCTCTCACACGGGTTTCATTTCTCCAGTGCCTTGACCCACTTTAAAGGTGCTGCTGAAAAATGCACAGTGAGATCTATGGCCATATGCTGTTTGAAGGCTTCTGCTCACTACAAAAACACGTCTATTGGGAAGCCATTGTGTCCCTGCGCTTGCTCTGCCTCGGTTCCTTTAACCTTATGAGACAGGACTAAGTGGTTTGCACTGCAGAAATTGCTTTTCTGCAAAACTCTTGGACTCTGTAACCTCGAAAGGCCGTGAGGACATGCAGCTGAACAGAATGCATGTGTTGTGCTAATCTTCAAGCAGTTGATCAAAGCATTCCTGAGGATCTGAAACAGACTCAGAAGTGACTCATGAACGCTGCTTTTTCAAACTTACTGACTTCATTCATAACTGCAGGACGGCAACAGGCCAAGAGGTTGCAATGGAGAGATGCTTTGTGTTAATATTTTGCAGAAAAGACTGGCAAGTTTGATTAAAATCTCTCCCTATTAAAAAGCTTTCAATGACAAATAGTGAGATTTATATGTGTAAACAATGTGATTGGTCAGTCATGGAATTCTACTTTTTAATTTATTCGTTCATTAATTTTCCTTCAGCTTAGTCCCTTATTTATCAGGGGTTGCCACAGCAAAATGAACAGCCAATATTTAAAATATTTACAAAATTCCAGCATATTTACAGAGCGGATGCGCTTCCAGACACAAGCCAGTACTGGGAAACACCTATACACCCTCATTCAAACACACTCTATGGACAATTTGGTTTATTCAATTCACCTATAGCGCATGTCTTTTGACTGTGGGATAAAGCAGAGCACCCAGAGGAAAACCAAACCAACATGGGGAGAATTTGAAATCTATACACAGAAATGCCAACTGACCCAGGCGGGACTCGAACCAGCAACCTTCTTGCTGTGAGGCCACAGTGCTAACCACTGAGCCTCTGTGCCACCCCCTTTTTTATTTAAATAACTGCTGAATGATTTGTAAGGTTTAATGGCATTTAAATCTCATTTCTTGTTTAATCTTATTTCACTCTGTGCAAATCAATATTTCATGCCTATTTATTAGTGTTTCTTAAGTATCACAAATCTTTGCCTCCAGGTCTTGTCACATTAATGTGAATTCTGCTTTCATTAACAGCAATATGAAGATATTAGTGCATTATATAAAATACAAAAAATGTCACAGGTTACACAATCACAAAAATATGTAAAAATAAATAATACTTTATCGCACCACTGTTGTTTCTAGTTATATTTCTTCATAATAATAATAATCTTAGAGTATAGTACACCTGATTGTAAATAAAACTAATTTTATCATTGTTCACACCTTAACATAATCTATTTGTAAAATGTATAATTGTGTGTGTTTTAAATCATAATAGCAACTTAACTTTACTATTAAGTAAATTCCTCACAAGTGAGTTTTCTACACTTACTTATAATAAAAGATGACGATAAATTGGTGACAATAGATTTGTACAGAAATCCCACCAATAAAAACTTAATTTTACATGGTCAAAGTAAATTTCATCCCACTAATTTAAAGAAATGTTAGCCTATTAGTCAGTTTAAGAGAATCCATAGGATTTGTACTTCTACTGAAACATACAATAAACAATGTACAGTACACTCCCAGAAAAAGGTACACGGTGGTACAAATAATGCTCCTTAAGGAACAGTTTTGTACCTTTGTAAAAGTTGTACCTTATATGGTACAGAAAATATCTCTTATGATACTGTTCTGTACCTTTTATGGTACAACTGAAATGAAGGTACACAATTGTTCTCATAAAAAGGTACATAAGTGTTGAAAAACTCAATAAATATTACTGGAAAGGCAAAGTGATTTTATGAATAATTTATATATTAAAACATGAATCATCATTTAAAAGCAAATGTTTAAAGAAACTCAAAAACATTAGTTATTAAGTTCTATAAGACAAAACAACTGGTAAACAAAACTATAGGTGAACCAAATATTAAAGTCACATTGTTTTAATAAACATTTGGTATCCGTTTCTGATAAACACATTTTCATTAATGATATCTGCACCTTCTGGCGTTTGCTTTCTACTACGCACGTGAGCTGGCAAAAGTTCCACATATGCAAAGTGTTGATGCAGACATTTTAGTTTTGTAAAGCTAATCAAACATTGTGCATATCTCACTACAATACTTTTGCATATTTCTATTTCTATTTTAAAATTAAATGAACTTTTAAGTGATTACAAAGGCATTGTGTGAAAATTGGAGAAAAAAAGGTTTTATTTTGTACATGGGAGAATGTGTTTCTGTGACATTTTTGTGAAAAGTGTTGTGTAATGTTTAGCAAAAAAGAGATCTTTTGATTTATGTTAAAGTGTTTGTTATTCTTTATTGTAAATGGAAAAGGTGCATTTACACAAAAAGAAACTTTTTAAAAATGTATTTGACGTTTTATATTTACTGAAAATAAATTGACATATTTGATTTAGCAAAATAGTTCTTGAAGGAACACATTTGACACTACAAAGTGTCACTGTAGTGGTACCTTCATGGATCAGATTTGCACCTTTGATGAATGTACAAAATTGTATCTGCTGGTTTTAAAACCCAAAGGTACATTTTGGTTTCCCGTGGTACAAATCACATCTATAAAGGTACAAACTGCAATGGTACAAATTTGTTTCTTTGTCTTAAGGTACAATTCTGTGCCATAAAAAGGAACTGCCCCAGTGACAAGGGTTTGTACCCTCTTTGGTACAACATTGTACCATTTATTATGAGAGTGTAAGGAACTATGTCAGCAGTTTAATGAGAGAGCGTATGCCAAAACATGGATTAAAGAAGCTGCAGATTGTTTTAAAAACATTGATCAGAAAGAATCCTTGGTTCGAAAATTACCTAAACCAGTAAATACAAGGATCTCCTGTATTACCAAATATTAAATAGTATTTGGTGTAATGATGTTTGAAGTAATGATGTTGCATTTATACTACGAAAACATTGAAATATTTTAAACTCAGATGCTGTTATGAGACATAGTTGTAAAGATCCCCCACAAATTGTTTTCAAATAAGCCTCGAACTTGCACGAGTTCCTGATGGAAATTATAGATGTGGCCAATGCGCGCAGTGTAACTTCACAAAAATGTCAGTTCTTTAGTCATCCGCATTCAGGTAAGCAGTTTAAGATCAAAGGCATTAATTCTTGCAATAAAAAATGTGATCTATATGATCAAATGTCCTTGCGGTTTAGCTTACATTGGTGAAACAAAGCAATGTTTAAAAACGTGTATTGCTGAACATAGAAGTACGGTAATATAGGATTAAATGACCAACGAAATGCTGTTCACTTTACTGAATTAAAACATTAACTGGCCCATAACTTGACATTATGCTATCTAGGCATTGAACAAGTTAAAATAACGAGAAGGGGTGGTGACAGAGATAGGCTTTTACTACAGAGGGAAGCTTTTTATATTTACACATTGAATACTTTGTCTTCTAGGGGTTTGAATTTGAATTTTGACTTGCATGTGTTTATGTATGTGTGTGTGTGTGTGTGTGTGTATGTGTGTGTGTCTGTGTGTGTGTGTGTGCGTGTGTGTTTATATATATATCACATAAACATATTTCAAATAAGAAATAATGAAATCTATATGATGGGCCTGAGACCTACATTGTGTTGATTTTTGTGGGGGTTTTTTGGGGAGTTTTGTCAGTGATTGGACCATATAAATCATGTCAGTCTGTTTAATAATTTAAGAGAAATTGTTTTCAAAGCAGGCTGAAGTGAAAGAGGGTCTCACCTTAAAGCCAATGTTGCCTCTTTTACAGCACAGGCAAGCCAGCATGAGGAAGATGAAGGTAAAGAGTCCAGAGAAAGACACAGCCACCACAGCAAGAGAGGATGACCAGGACAGATCACTCAGAGGAGCGCCATCTGCAGGACAGAGATAGCATAACACACATAAAGTATCTAAACATCATAAAACACCATCCAGCAACAGGTCTGACATATAGCAACAGGCTTTTCTTCTATTTGTGTTCATAGAAAACCAATACTACAGCGCTCTTGGACATCTGCCAATGACACTATTAAAATATGTTTACAGTGTTTTTTAATAAAACTTAATTTTTTTAGGTTTAAATTCATAAACATGTAGAAGTGTGTTTTAAAGGTTCAAGACACCCTGCAGAACTTTTTTGAGATTTTAGCAGATTTGTGTGTGTTGAGCATTGTTTAAGACAGTGTTAGCACCTGTCAGCTTTAATTGTGGGGAAAATTGAATAATTTTGAGCTTTTTTCAGCTAATATAGGGCGGGATCAAAATCGGTGACGTAGCACGAATCTGCTAGTGGAGTGATGACGCGTCGGTTTCTCATTATCATTCATAGCGGAGTTCTCTTATCCCTATGAGAAGACCCTGTTTCTTAATTATTCATGAGAACACGTGCTTTCCGAAAGCAAGGCAGACCAGCCAAGCTGTGAGAACCAATGACTGGATGAGACACACTGGTCGCATATATTTGTTTCCATGATCCACGGGGTTTGTTGCATGTTTTTCCCTGTGATTCTGTCAGGGCCAATACAGCAAAGCTGTTGGTTTGAGGGAAGCATTTTTGTTGAGAGAGCTGTACAAGAGTTGGTGAATGGCCAACTTTGTCTTTTATTAGTTGAGTTCGTTACCATTCAGACCTATTGCCTGTATCCGTGCTGCTGTGTTCGCCTATTTTTAAAATCACATTAAAACAGGGACTAAGCCAAAAAGAAAATGAATGAATGATACTACAAAATCATGGGTTTCCTCATTGTTTGTGTCTCATTTTGTGAGCCAACTGACAACAGTTGTTTGCTCCCCTCTTTTTCCCCTGCTCTGCTGGCCACGCCCACTCCTCCTTCTGCTTGCAGTGCTCCGTGTTACATGTAATTCTGTGGAAGACTTGAACAGAGAGAGGGGGGTTTCAAGCTGTAACAGGTCACGATTTAAAATATGATTTATAAAGTGCATGAATACAAAATTGAAATTGTTCATTTAATTTTAATAGATTTGATCAAATTTCTCCAATTAAGAGTTTAAACTGAGGACATAGTTCCTTCATGTTCCATCTAATTCCTTCATGTTGTACCAACACACATCGATTAAGTTAACTTAATTGTTTTGACAAATTTAAGTGGATTGAACATAAAACAAATAAATTGTCACAAAAAACTCAAGAATTGTGTTGATTTGGCTTATTTTAAATAAGTGGTTTGAACAAGCAGCAAAAATCTATTTTTTGAGCATATAAAATTTATTAATTAACTTAAAACTGCATGATAAAATTGGATTTATTGTGTATTTTTCCACAAAAGACAACGAAAGCATGGTGTCAAGTCAACTGCAATAGTCCATGGTCTCTTCTGGCTTACTGATACTATTATTCTTTCAGAGATTTGTACAGAGTGCTTGTGTTGCACATTATATAAGACAACGTCCAGCATTGGTTTATTTTAATCGCATGAGAAATTTGTTATTTTGGGGCTTTTTAATTTTTGTTTTGCTGTTTTCATCTTGCGGTTTTGAAATCTTCACCATGCTGAAATTATTTAGTTAGTTGTCAGTTTATTTTTACCACTGAATCTCATGATCTGATGTTTTTTTTATGAAAACCCAAGATAAACTCCATCACACACAAAGATCTACTGAAAGGACAATTTTGTTTACCCCATTCACCTGTACCGCATGTCTCTGGACTGATAGGGGAAACCGGAGCACCCGGATGAAACCCACATGAACACGCCAACTTTTAATCAAACCAAACCTAGAAAGTGTGAAAAGATTCTAAAATGCAGCAGCAAGTAAGGCCAACAGAGGCTGAACGAAGATAACTCTCAGCTTTCTTCTCTCTCTTTTTAACTGTCAGATCTAATATAGATCTGACATGCAGGCCAGGGGCGCATTTATTATTAAAGAAGTTCTAGGGCAAACACATGAAGTAATAAACAGCATAATTATCAATAATACAAAGCACACTTGAGCTAATTCATCATCGTGCACAACAAAATAACAAGATCAAGACTGACTATTTTTGTCAGAGATGCCATATTTGCTAGCTTTATTTATTTATTAGACATACAGGGTCTTATTTTTACTCCAAACTCAGTTCAAGTAGTTGCCGTGGAAACTGGAATGGATGAAATAAGTGTAAAAACTGGCTGAAAAATGCTCTATGTTCCAGCACATTCCCTCATAAAACCAAGGCTCCATCCACATCCATCCATCCATCCATCCATCTATCTATCTATCTATCTATCTATCTATCTATCTATCTATCTATCTATCTATCTATCTATCTATCTATCTATCTATCTATCTATCTATCTATCTATCTATCTATCTATCTATCTATCTATCTATCTATCTATCTATCTATCTATCACATTTTATAAGCAATACAATGTGAAATGCATTCATCTATATTTCCATCCATCCATCCATCCATCCATCCATCCATCCATCCATCCATCCATCCATCCATCCATCCATCCATCTATCTATCTATCTATCTATCTATCTATCTATCTATCTATCTATCTATCACATTTCATAAGCAATACACTGTGAAATGCATCCATCTACATTTCCATCCATTCGAGCGTCCATCCATCTGTGCGTCCATCCATCCATCCGTCCATCCATCCATCCATCCATCCATCCATCCATCCATCCATCCATCCATCCATCCATCCATCCCTCTCTCTCTCTCTCTCTCTCTCTCTCTCTCTCTCTATCTATCTATCTATCTATCTATCTATCTATCTATCTATCTATCTATCTATCTATCTATCTATCTATCTATCTATTCATCCATCCATCCATCCATCTATCCATCTACCACATTTCATAAGCAATACATTGTGAAATGCATTCATCTATATTTCATCCTCTCTGGTGTTGGGAGGTTTTCTGGGTGCTGAACTTCTCACTGCAGCTGCAGCTGCATTACAATCAGACGTAAATCATTCAGCTCAAACCAGCAGAAAGATGTGACTAAACCACTACCACTTTAATAAATATCCGTTGAGTTGCATCTGTTTCGCTGGGTAAAGCAGGTAGCTGGGAATGCATTTCAGAAAAGTCTACTTTAATAATCAGTATAAGCATATCCGGTTACTTTGAAGAACGAGTAATGGTGTGCGAAGGCTGAAAATTAGTATTCATGAATCAGATCGCATGGAGTGATGAGACACAGAGGGGAAGTGACAAAGACCCGTTCAAGAACCCTTCATTAAAAAAGGCTGATTGAAAGAAAATATACTGTGATTCTGCTGTTCCTGGGGGAAATGGATTCTATCACACAACCATTAATGAACAACACAAATATTAAGACTGCTATTTGGGCTGTGCAATGGCCTATATTATCAAAATATGGTGATATATTTGATTTATTTTTGTTTGTTACCATAGTTAAAATGGACGACACTGTATTTCTAAGAGGAATGTGTTGGCGTATGTTTCCTCCAGGTGCTCCGGTTTCCCCCACAGTCCAAAGACATGCGCTATACAATAGGTGAATTGAATAAACTAAATTGGCCATAGTTTATGTGTGTGCATGTGAGAGTGTATGGGTGATTCCCAGTACTGGGTTGCAGCTGGAAGGGCATACGCTGTCTAAAACATGCTGGATAAGTTGGCGTTTCATTCCGCTGTGGTGACCCCAGATTACAGTTTTTCTCAGTCACTTTGGTGCATTTCTCACAACAATTAGTACAAACTGCAAAACCTAGTTGATAACCTGCAAAAGTGCGTCTCTTGCTCAAAATGGATAGCTCATTCTTCAAAAACAAGTATTCGTGTTAATGAAAGTGTCAGTGTCATCAAGATGAAAAGTCCTGACATCATTGTTTATGAATAAGATAGTCAAATGGCTTTATCATGTTTTCATTATGACAGTTTACTCTGTTCATTTTTTCCAATGCAAAAAAGTAAAATTTTGGTGACACTTCCTGAAAATGCTCAAGACAGCACCATATACTGTTTGCACAGCCATTTGAAAACTACAGTAAAGTTAGACATCACTGCATTTAGTGAGGTATCTGAGTACAAGACACTGAATATGTATGGTTCACATTTTTACTGCATTTGCTCTTTGCAATTCTAATTGATTCACAGCATTGTGCAAAAGAACAAATACACCATTATTAACAACAAAAATAAACTTCCTTTGAGTAGAGCTGTGCACAACTGTAAACAATATTACAGTACATATTGGAACTGAACCTACAACATACATAGTTCTGTAAATCATTCATTAAATTGTTCATTTTCAGACATTTCAGGAAAAAAAATGATTAAAATTTTTTATCAAATTTTGACAATAAGATTTTGACAACTACAGTAGTAATGAGTAGTAATGAGCAACTCTCAAGTAATTAGATGCGGACTATTAGTTTTATATGGAATGATTATTCAGCATTTACAAGTTTAGTTAATTTTGACTGACATTACATAAGCAAATGATAATGTTATAAAACAGCAGAGAGTTGTATGAAAGCAATTGATGCATGTCCAAAAGCATTTGCAATTTGTTGAAAGGAATGAGAAACTGCTACTATGATGTGCACAAATGAATAATTGTTTTTGATAAATGCATTAACTGTTGTGCAAATGTAAATAGTGTTGTGAGAAATGCACCAATGCGACAGAAAAACTGTAATAAAGAGACTAAGCCGAAGGAAAATAAATGAATGAATATCATGATTTAAATGTCTGAATTGTTAGGAAAAGTAAAACATGACTGTTCACTTTCAAATGTAGTAGTGATGCTTCATTTTCCATGACAAAAATTTGAAACATACACTTAAACAATTTTTTTTGCTGCTTGTTCAAACTGTTTACTTAAAATGGGCTGAATCAACAGACTTCTTGAGTTTTTTTTTGGAACAACTTAATTGTTTTATGTTCAATCCATTTAAATTTTGTATTGATTTAAGTTAATCGATTACTGTCGGGACAACATTAAGGATTTGTGTGGAACCCAGCATTTTTAATAGAGTATGTTGGTTATAAAATCACATCACATATCGAATATTGCATTATTCAGCATGCTATCACATACTGCATTTTTCTTCTGTATTGCACAACCCTAACCACTATGGATGCCTACAAGAGCTGTTTTTCAATAACCCTGATGCCAAGCCTATACATACATCCCCATATTCTTCAATGTGAAATCAATGTTATTGAGTCTATTCTTGATGAACACAATGAGAGAATCCGAGAACCTTCCACTCCTAATGAGAACAGATTTTGCAAAACAAAGTGCATTAAAACTGAAATAAGACTACAGATCCACACACATTAACAAATCCATATTAGCTTTTATCTGATCCCTGATCCCTTGATAAACTGGCTCCAAAACTACATAATGAACTACTTTTTAAAAAGCTATTATAGTGAAGTTGCAACTGTAAACAGTAACAGAATGATCATTTAAATGAAGTAGCATCAATTAGCAGTTGGGTTTCTTCATATTTTACCCAAATATGTCCAAACTAAAGTTTAAACATTCTATTCATCTAATAAAATCATGAAAAAAACAACATTATGGTTTCTACAAAAATTATGTGTTCAACATTGATATGTAACACCAAAGACTGGAGTAATTATGCCATTTTGAAACTTGAAATGTATATAAAACAGTTCAAGTATCTCACAGAATCATTGTTAAATATCAAATAAATGCTAAATTAAAAGTTTAAAAAAAATACAGCTAGAAAAAAATAGTAAAAAAAAAAGCATTAAGTTCGTGCAAATATAACCCATGCTTTCTGAGGCAACTGTGCTTACAATATACTAGAGGAAACACAGAAGTGTAAAGTACTACACTGTAAAACCCAATAAGTTAAGGTAACTCAAACCATTTGAGGAAACTGATTACAACAAACAATTAGGCTTAAAAACTAATCCTAATGAGTACTGTAAACTTAATCCATTTGAGTAAACGAAGCAATTTGAGCACAGTGAAACCCAATAAATGAAGAGAACTCAAACCAACTGAGTACTGTAAGACCCAATAAGTTAAGGCAACTCAAACTGTTTGAGGAAACCGATTGCTTCAAACCATTTGAGTTTAAAAACTAATGTATGAGTCCTGGGAACTTTAACTCCATTTAAATTAAAGTAATGAGGTATTTAATTAACTCATTACCTTCAACACTGAGTTCAAAACTCTTTTCAAATGAGTAGAATTAACTTTCAGTAAATTGAGTAAACTACACTCATTTCATTTGATAAAGTTGACTGTTAGGTTTTACAGTGTATCTATAACTAAATAAATAATAACTGGTTACATAACGACTAAGTGCATAAATCAGTCATGTGAAGAATGTAGTACAATCCAAACCAAAGTGAGCATAATAAATTGCCCTCACATATGAAGAAAACTTAATCATAAATAACGATGTCTAAAATTAAACCTGTCCTCTCCACAAGTGTTTTGACCAAATCATTATTTAATATCTTATAATTTTCAGTGTTTATATTCTAATTCATGGTTCAGATTAGCATAGTGACATGAGTCATGCAACACAATTCTACTTCTGAGTTGATGACCATCTAGTCATCTATCCTGATCTTAACACATTCTCTAGATCCTGTGAGCTCTAATACCAGACCGCCTTTTCAATATGTGACTGTCGCAGTGACTCACTCCAATTTCACCCAGCCATTACAAGGCTTTCAGATTCAGGTGCTTTCAAAAACCGTAGTCTATGAGGAGTGATTTAGCCTGATCAAACCTCAGTCTAAAGTGTTTTCTGGAACTAACACACAATTCTCTGTTTTAACGCACAAAGAGCCTTGAGAGAAAAAGAAACAAAAACATCTGAATGAGCTGCAATCATGAGCTTTCAAACATAACCTTGGAGCCTATTTTTCACCCCCAAGTTAATAAGTATTTCTTGGAAGACAAGTTAGTAACTATGACAGAGAAAATGCAGGACAAATGAGTCAAGGACCATAGAAATACAGTCAGTGTTTGCTGATAACTGCCCATTTATTTAAGGAGATTTTGAAAATGAGTAACAAAGGCAACGTCTACAGTACATTCACTTAAATACATTCGATATTGGTATATGCATTTAAAAACAATCAAACATTGTGTGTGGTTTATTTATAAACCAATTTCGAGAGGATCACATGCTTATGATTGACCATGGCTGGTCCCGCATCAGCTAACACACGATGCACCTATCAGATGAATCCTAACTCACTATAGACCATTTCAGTGTGGTGATGCCATTGGCCCATGAACATTTCCTGCTCATTGTCAAACTATAACTGTAACAAGAGGCAATTAATCCTAACTTAATGGTAAAACAGCTGTCATAACATTATTTATCAATATGTGGACCTTTTTGTATTCTTGGAAGCCATGGAAGTTGGCGCAGTGGGTAGCGCTGTCGCCTCACAGCAAGAAGATCAGTGGTTTGAGCCTCGGCTGGGTCAGTTGGCATTTCTGAGTGGAGTTTGCAAGTCTAAAGACATGTGGTACAGGTGAACTGGGTATGCTAAATTGTCTGTAGTGTATAAGTGTGCATGAGTGTGTGTGGATGGCATGCGCTGCGTAAAACAGATGCTGGATAAGTTGGCGGTTCATTCCGCTGTACATTTTTTTAATGTAGATTGTGTCAAAGCAGCTTAACATAGTTCTAGTAAAGTCTAGATTTCAGAGTTGAAGTTCAGTTTAGTTCAGTTCAGTGTGGTTTAAATTTCACTGCTGAAAGTTCAAACACTGAAGAGAAAATACACCAAAGCGCAGCTCCACAAGTCCTGATCTGAGCAAGCCAGCGGCGACAGTGGCAAGGAAAAAAAACCTAGAAAGAAACCAGGCTCTGTTGTGCACGACCGTTATTCTTCTTGCCAAAGTTCCTGTTAGGAGCTGCAGTCGAGGTGCTGGAGGCTAGAGAAGCTGGACATTCATCGTGGAGAAGCTGCAGGAGTGAGTAGGGCACCGGTGGAAGGTCAGGCGTGCCCAGTGGTCTTTCAGGAATCAGTCTCATGCACTCCATTCCTAAATGACCACCACAACATCAGCTCAGGATACGGCCTGGTCCAGGATTATGGATACCTTGGGATCATCTCCTCACAGGTCTTGGATCGCATCAATAGTGCTGCGTAGTTCATCTTTGATGCCAACTTATGTGGCATGTCTTTGGATGGTGGGAGGAAACTGGGGAAACCAACATGAGCATGGGGAGAACATTTAAACTCCGCACAGAAACATCAACTGGCCTGGTGGGGACTTGAAGTGACTTTCTTGCTGTGAGGCAAAAGTGCTAACCACTGGGCTGCCGTGTCGCCCTATCTAGGAAAAGGGAAGAGGAGTAGGGGTGGAAGGGGGTATTCTTCAAGATGAAGATTGAGGTGAGAGGCTCGGGTTACTAATAGACCATTATGCCAACCGACCCAGCCGAGGCTCAAACCAGCAACCTTCTTGCTGTGAGGCGAACGTGTTATCGACTGCCCCACCGTGTCACCGAAGGGAAAACAATAGGGGTATAAAAATTCTCTACCATTTTGTTATTTAATTTTGATTAAATAAATGCAATTTCTTGGTGAGGCGTCAGTGAAAAGCTTACCAACTCCAAACTTTAGAATAATTGTATACATTGTATATTTAATTATATGTAATACAATGCTGAACAATCATAGAAAGACTGTCCAGAGGTTTTCTTTGTCTATGGCCAGAGATGTAAAATGTGGTTAGTTATTTTACTTTTAAAAAGTGAGTAAACCCATTGCCTTAAAAGTATCAAGTTCACTTTACTTTAAAAAGGGAGTAAATTAGGGCTGCACAATATTGGGAAAATCTACAATTGCAATATTTTTTTATTTTGCAATATATATTGCGACATGAATACAATTTCATTATATGACTTAATATCTCTATTTGGAAAGTATTTATAATATTAGATCAGTTGAGATGATTCTGTAGTGGGACTGCAGCTCCATAAAATCTAATAAACAATCTATAAAATGTTTGGGGTTCCCCGACGCATTTTCGATGTGTTCTCTGCTATTTGCAGTGCATTTCTCTATTTGCTTGTGTTGTGAGTATTTTCACGCATAACAGACTATAAATACAATCAAGAAAAAGATACAATTGAAATAAAGTGCAGTAACTGAATGATAAAAATGAAAAAAATATTCAATAAATTAAGCCACAGTTAAGGTCACAAATGGTACAATTTCCTATACCTGAATGTTTGAAAGTCAACTAATCACTTTAAAAGCAGTGGGTTTACTCACTTGTTTAAGTAAAGCAAAAAAATAAAAAAAGCTCTTTTTCAGTGTGCACAAAAGACTTTTACATCCCTGAAACCTTACAAAGGATAAGCAGATAGGAAATAGATGGACGACTGATGGACTGACAGTTCATTTCCCAGGAAACTCTTCAAAATGGAGCACAAAATATAAAGAAGATCAGGTTTTTTCCCCTCAGCCCTGCCTTCATACCTATCAAAATCTAATTCAGTCCTGTTGGATTCGATTCAATTTATACTCAAATAAATAAAGAGAGCATTCTGCAAAACTCTTATTCCCAGCATGCCAAAGAGACCTAAAACAAGATAAGGCTGAGAAAACTACTGTGGACTCTTAATAGAAAAATACAAGAAACACAGACAATCTGAGATTTATCTGGCATTCTCCAGGCATTTCATTTCAACGCTAACTGAGTAAATGAATGTGATAGAGGCTGTTAAAAAAGCAGAAACAATGTTTTCCGAAAGAACAGACTTCAAGTGTTAGAAATGAAAAACACACAGTTGTTTGCTCGCTCTCTCTCCTCGCAGTAGATGTGGGGTTGGTACCCATTTTCAGGCAGAAAGCAGAAGCAGCTCTAATGATTTAATGATGAGGGATGGTGGGAGCAGAGCCACGAGAGCTGGAGAAACGTGTACCCTGATCCCGGTGGGAAGCCATTTGAGCTCGACAAAAGAGCTCAAGCAGAAGCGCTCATTCAAATCAGTCAAGAACAACAGCAATTCAGGCACATCCATTAACATAAACTTAGCCCAACCTGTCATAACCAATCATGAGCCTGGATAAAGAGGTCGCTCGTTTCCATGGAGATGACTGACAGGTGACTTGAACAGCACAGGCTGGTACTCACACAGGTCATGCACCTTCACTATGAACTAAAACTGTCAGAACAGCATTAATAGGCCTCTGGTCATTTCTGCACACACAAATGCAAAACAGACACACAGATTTGGGCTGATTGACAGGTATGTTTGCCAAAAGCAGAGAGCGTGAACTGAAATAAAGCAGTTCTAATAACTCGACATCCACATTTGACTCAGAAGATTGAAATAAAGAGGCAAAGCCTAAGGCTGAAAATAACTGTTTCACAAGGTCACGTTTTTGTATCTGTTTAATTTTTCTGCTGAAAATTCTTCACTCATTCATTTTCCTTTGGATAAGTCAATTTATTAATCAGAGGTCGCCACAGCGGAATGAACCGCTAACTTACAGTATCCAGCATATGTTTTACACAGCAAATGCCCTTCCAGCTGCAACCCAGTACTGGGAAACTTCCATACACACTTATTGCTGTGAATCGTATAACAATTTAGCATTTTAAAAATGTTGTATAAAGGTTTACCCTTTAACATAACCGGAACTTAATCAGATCTTACAAATACAAATTTGTACCAATTCGACAAAACAAACTTTCATAAGATTATAGTTTAGATTAGTATATAATTGTATTGAACTGAATTGCAATGAATGGCGGAAGAAAGTAGTTCCTCTTACAAAAGAGTTTTTAGACTCTCTGTGTTTGATTTTCTTTTTTATATACATGATTATGCCGATGAACTGTTGTATAGACGCAATATCACACTCATAGCAGCTCGATGTGGCTGTAAATCTGCACTGGTGGGATACTAAGGCAACACACGCCTCCCGCCAATGCCGATATACAGCTACATCGCACTGCTACTCGAGTGATATTGCTCATAAATGTCATTATAAGTTCTTAAGTACTTGAGCTCAGCAATGCTGTCTTCAGCTGAAATAAATCACAAAACCTATTTTCAAAATGTATTTTAAGCTATTGTTAAACAACATGAATTTATGTTTTTATATTTATATTCGATTATGTTTTACTAAAATGTTTATGGTATGATCAACTCAATTACTAGAAGATGTTTATGTTTAATTACTGCTAAATGTAAAAACAAAGATCTTTAATTTATTCATTCATTCCTTTTCCTTCGGCTTAGTCTCTATTTCAGAGGTCGCCGCAGCAATTCCAGCATATGTTTTACACACCTTCCAAGCTGCAACCCAGTAATGGGAAACATCCATACACACTCATTCACACTCATACACTACAGCCAATTTAGTTTATTCAATTCACCTATAGGGCATGTCTTTGGACTGTGGGGGAAACTGGACCACGCAAACACGGGGAGAACATGCAAACTCCACACAGAAACGCCTCCTGGCTCAGCCGGGACTCGAACCAACGACATTCTTGCTGTGAGGCGACAAGTTCTAATATTACTATAAGCACAAAAATACAACTAATTATCCTATTAAACTACTGAAACGGTGCAGTGAGTCAGGAAGAAACTGAATTTATTTATTTATTATATGATCAAATACATTATACCTAAAAACTGTACAACAAACTATTTTGGCAATAATTTGACACCAAGTTATACGTATGCACAACATTAAATTAATATTAAGTTTCATTAACCAAGAAACCATCTAATTCACACATATAAGTGCTTCATTAAGAGTAATTGATTAAAACCACAGGCTCACATGAGTCATTTGTCAATGAACCGAACTACACTAATTACACCGCAAGCTTGTTTATGCGCACAGCAAGAAAGGTAAAGACACATTTCAGCTAATTACACTACATTCATTTACATTTACCAAACATTTATATATTTAGCAGATGTTTTTATTCACAGCTTAGCATACTGCGTTAAAGCTATACTTTCGCTTTTATTTTTTAAATGCATTTCTTGGAATTCAAACCTACGTAATGCTCTATTGTTTATTGTCTTTTGAAAAGCATTCAATGTAGTAGCAAAACAATAGGAAATGCTGCAAAAAGAGTACACATCATGCTGAGCGAGCTCTGCACGACACACTTATCCTTACCCTGACACTCAGGTATTTTTAAAGTGCTGGCATTATTCAGTAACTCTCACTCCATCTCCAGCAGCTCTGCACAGTCAGCATAAAAGCAGACAAAAATGAACGAAACTAGCGGCCAAAAGCCAAACAAGCTTAGAGAAAAGAGAGAGACGGTCTGTTCAAACACGACTGAGCGTTTCATCTAATAAGCTGAAGCCTAATATTGATGAAGAGACAGAATGCAGGAACAGAAGGCGAATGGAGGGACGGGTGGAGGGGTGGAGAGGTGGAGCTGGATTTCGGCCCATAGCAGACAAACTGGAAATGGACATAGACATAATGTACATATGGCCAAAGAGCTGCTCGCTCTGTCAGACTGACCCAAAATAATGCCTGAGTGCATGAGAAACACAGCACCCAGGAGACAGCAGCGAACAAACCGATGGCCTCCAAATGGGATGACACTCGGCCTCAGACGTGGTCTAAAAGAGTCCTTTAAAAAGCTGGACATTTTACTCAGTGGCCATCTTTGAAAAGGGTCATTTGTAGAGGTTATATAATGAACACTGTTAGTATCATTGAGATACTGTCAGTTTTTATTAAAAGTGTAAATTATTACTATTATTATTATTATTATTATTATTATTATTATTATTATTATTATTACATTTAATATTGTATTGATTTTGTATTTATTTATTTCTACAAATGTGTAATAATAATATTGTTTTAATAAAATAATAATAATTCCAATAATAATAATAATAATAATAATAATTCATTTTTTATTTATAATGTGCTTTTCTCAGTCCCAAAGCGCTAACAGAGATACAAGGCAAACAAAGCAGAACAATAAAAACAGTCAAAAAATAAAAAGACCACAATAAAATATGAACAATTCAATACAATTGGAAATAACAATATTTCACTTAAAAAATTAACTAAACATAAATATGGAAATATGGAAAATATATAAGTTAACACTAAAATGATTTAAACTAAACAAAAATGACATAAATATTAAAATAAACAATATACAGTTGCAATCCAAATTATTAGCCCCCCTTTGAATTTTTTTTCTTTTTAAAATATTTCCCAAATGATGTTTAACAGAGGAACAAAGGAAATTTTTACAGTATGTCTGATAATATTTTTTCTTCTGGAGAAAGTCTTATTTGTTTTATTTTGGCTAGAATAAAAGCAGTTAAATTAATTAAATAAATAAAAAATATATATATTTAGGTCAAAATTATTAGCCCCTTTAAACTAGATTTTTTTCCCGATAGTCTACGGGACAAACCATCGTTATACAATAACTTGCCTAATTACCCTAACCTGCCTAGTTAACCTAGTTTAGCCTTTAAATGTCACTTTAAGCTGTATAGAAGTGTCTTGAAAAATATCTAGTCAAATATTATTTACTGTCATCATGGCAAAGATAAAATAAATCAGTTATTAGAAATGAGTTATTAAAACTATTATGTTTAGAAACGTGTTGAAAAAAAAACTTCTCTCCGTTAAACAGAAATTGGGGAAAATAACAAACAGGGGGCTAATAATTCAGGGGGGCTAATAATTCTGACTTCAACTGTATATGTTTAAGAGGTACATAAAAAGTACTAAAGTCACACTGACAATTAGACTAAAATTAAATAAATCAATGAGTTTTGCACTGATATCAAAATAATAATTGTTGTGATAATATGCCTGCAACGTGTGGGGAGCAGAGACAGGGGAAGGATTGGCAAAGGACCTCAAGCCGGGAATCAAACTCAGGTCGCCGCGAGCACCTTGGTGCTATGTGTCAATGCACTAACTACTAGGCCATTGGCACCGACAGCAAAGCTAAATTGGATTAATTAACAAAAGATTAGAAAAATAAACAGTAACAAAGATAAAACAACACTGTAAAAAAGTTCACAATGACCCAAGTTCGATTCCCACCTCGAGGTCCTTTGCCGATCCTTCCCCTCTCTCCTCTCCCCACACTCTTGCCTGTCTATACTCTCTTTCCTATCAATTAAAGGTGGGTGGAAAAAGTTGAGTACATGAGAAAAAGTTAAATGAAATAAGAATTATGCTTTTCTATGTTCATTCAACTTCAGGCATTCCAGCTCTGCAGACAAAAAATGTTCAGTTGGCACAACTTAAAAAGTTTTGTTACTGAGTAGTTCACCTCTCCAGAAAACTAATAATCTTATGTGAACACAACTAAAGGTTTTTTTGTATTACTGACAAATCATTTTAAGTCAGTGCAGCTGATGTTTTCAAAAGTGAACAAGTGAACAAGAAAAAGCTAAATAAAAAAAGAATAATATATTTTTTTTGTTGTACTGACTTTTTACACAGTACTGACTTTTTTTACAGTGAACATTAAAAACACTTCTCATAAAATAACAACTAATGTGGGAGAATATTCATTCATTCATTTTCTTTTTGGCTTGGTCCCTTTATTCATCAGATGTCGCAACAGCGGAATGAATCGCCAACTTAACCAGCATATGTTTTACACAGCGGATGCCCTTCCAGCTACAACCCAGTACTGGGAAACATCCATACACACTCATTCACACTCATACATTATGGACAATTTAGTTTATTCAGTTCACCTGTACGGCATGTATTTGGACTGTGGGGGAAACCGGAGCACCCGGAAGAAACCCACGTCAACACGGGGAGAACATGCGAACTCCACACAGAAATGCCAATTGACCCAGCCAGGACTCGAACCAGCGACCTGCTAACCACTTAGCCACTGTGTCACCTGGGAATATTCTTTTTTAATAAAAAACCCATCTCTTCTGAGAGCACCTGAACGCTGATGAATAAAACCAAGAGCCATCGTCTCTCCCCCACCTCATCACACACCAACTCAAAATACTATAAAATCTGAGAGTGCCTCACACAGGTGAGTGAGCTTAACAAACCACCTGTAGAAAACTCACTCATTTATCTCACTGATACATAAACCAACACACACACTGTGCATTTATGAAGTGTGCTTCACACAGGTGCAACCCAGGCTCATTCTGATTACGTAGCCCTATATACATTTCTGGAGAGCACCAAATACATCCCAGGAGCTTCGTTTTTTGCAGTTTTTGTTTTCGCGAATCCAAAAAAGGCCGCTGTGTGCGCTTTTTCTCTTGCGAGTGCCATTCATGCCTGCTCTTCTCGTGTAAATCCACCAGAGGCTGCTGTTGACTGACTGACCGACCAATTGACCATTTCAGAATGAGCCTGTGTTACACAGGTGAGTGGGCTTGACAAACCACCTGCAGTAACTCTCTCTCTCTCTCTCTCTCTCTCTCTCTCTCAATAAAAGCACTTAATTCTCTGAGCACAAACAAGTTACTTTGTATAATTAGCACTTCTTGTTTGTACTGCCTCGTCTTATTGAATCCTCAATTGTAAGCTGCTTTGGAGACAAAAGTGTCTGCTAGATGACTAAATGTAAATGCTAAATGGTAGATCACCATGCCACCATTTTAGGTCCCTATAATACACCCTTATTGCTTTCTTTAAAAAAAAGACAAACTCAACTTATAAAGCCACCCTTCATTGCTTTTCTTTATGGGTGTCTCTGCTTGGTGCTTAATTTTAAATGCTAATGAGATTTTCAGGCCCAGTAAGGGCTGCTGTTTACTGGCTGTTTTGAGCATTACAGTAATAACATGCTGTGTCACAAAATCTAATCTCCATGGCGACTCTCAAAAAGAAAAAACAAATCTGCATCTCAGATCATTGAAAGCACAAATTATTTAGACTCCTCTCAAACTGGATCACAGGAAGTAAATAGAGCAGGCACACATACACAACACTCCTTGAGGAAATCTATAACCTCTAAACATTAAAACGGTTAACTGTGCCGCTCATTTACATGTACAATTATAAAGACAAACCATTATTTTAAAAAGAGGCATTTGTAGAAAACCTTGGTACAATCTGTAGTAAAATCTTAGTTTGTTCACTCACTGTACACTTACATTAAGAAAGGTTTGTTTATTATAAGTCAGGCTGCAAATTGCTGACATGTTTGTAACATTTTAGCAAGTTGCTATCCTTTTGATAAGATGTTATAACAAGCTGACATGTTAATAATAAATATTTGCTACCATGTTTAAAACCTTTCCGCTCATTGCTCGTATTTATTTTTTTAAATGTTTTATCTTGCTAGGTTCTACACAAGAACACAGGAAGGAATTTAGTTAACTATTACTTACTAACTGTTTAATTTAATTAAATAGTTGCAAATTTAAGTGAAATGAACATAAAACAATTAAGTTGTCTCCAAAAAGTTGTTTCAGCTCATTTTAAATAAGTAGACTGAACAAACTTCAAATGTTATTTTTGAGTGGTCACACGGTTTTATCAAGTTACTAGCATTTATATTTGTTTTCTTGTTATGGCAAAGCTGAATTTTCAACTTCTGCTACTTTTCACGCTAATTATAATTACGGACATATTATCGAGGAATAAACTAATATTTTCATGGAATTCTTTAAACACCAAAAAAAAAAAAACTTAATGACGTCTATGATTTGTAACTGAAAGCATTTGCCTCATCTCTCTATCTCCACATGGACAACCTTTCTGCTGCAGTCAGTGTGCTCGGTAACTCACATAGTACAGTACTGGAATTGTTATGCAGAGTGCTTGGATTTGAGTCTGGTAAAGCACAGTTCTATAAAAGAGATTAAAATATTGTGCTATCAAAGTGAAACTATGTGGTCGCAGTGTATTTTCTCTTACATTTGCTTTTGAAAACCCTAATGGTTGGGTTTAGGGAAGGGTTTATGTAACCCCAGTGAAACAGAGTTAAATAATTATTTATAATATTGAATTGAACAGTATAATATACCTATTTACATATCTAAAAGTCTTAAGTAAAATAACAAACAAAATAAAATTGGTGTATCCAAATTTAGTTAAAGAAATAATAACAGCCAATAGGAGGAGCGGGTAGTTAGCGCTGCCCCTTTTTTTTGCTTGCCGTAAAAGATGCAGATCAGAGACAGATTAACAAAGCAATAGAGGGTAATCATTTTGACACAAGGATTAAAATACGTGCGCTGACGCCATTTTCGAATCATGTGCGTGTGTGTGTGTAAAAGGAACAGAGATAGAAACATTATAAATAGAGGCCTGAGGAGATTTTCCAGAGGAGATTTTTCCTGAGATTCCCTGAGTTTCCCTTGAATTCTTTTATTGTAGCAAGCCAGCCAGGAGGTGGTGCTTATGAGTAATTCATTATAACCATTACACTTAGGTCAGTGATTTGCTAGGTGATCTGTACGACAAGCCCCGCCTTCTTGTAGACATGTTCAAAAAAGACATGTATTTGAAATGGAAAAACAAAAAACACACCCCGGTAGCGTATTTCAGACTCGCAAAAATGTAGACAGCACCCTCTAGTGGATTTGTCATCTGAAACGTGCAATGAAACCTACCTGGAGCAATGTATTTGATGTCTTGCAAAAATGTAGACATGTATTTCCAACACTGTAAAAATGCTGGGTTCCACACAATACCATCATGTTGTCCCAACACAAATTGAATAAGTTAACTTGCTCACAGCTTTGAGCACATTTCATGCATAAACGCATACATTCTTTTGCATAAAAATTGCATGTAATTATCACTGTAGTGACACAGTAAGCAAGCAGAGCACAACATTTCCGCTTTTCCATCCTCTTTAACAGCAAAAAATTACTGGCTTATTACTCAAGGCTCTGGATGTGTTTTCAAGAAGCTCCAAGCATACATTACTGCGCGTGCATACACACATTCACACGCACATACACACACACACACACACACACACACACACACACACACACACTTAAGTATGTCCGTTGGAGGATGATATGTGTCGCAGCAGTGAACGCTGTGCCCTGTGGTGCCCCCGTCTTCATTAAAGCTTGAAGTTCTTGTAGCCGTGCTGGGCTCACAAACGTGGGGATTATGTAACTCCCAGTGAAATCTGCCACCTTCAATGGAAAAGCTTCAGTAGGAGTGTAATTGAAAGTCAATCCTCTCTTAAAATACTTCACATCACTGCTGCTTTGAAATTGTAATGCACACCTGAACTCCCCCTCAAAAAGCTATAGAATCAACCCTTTACATTTAAATGCACAGTATGTACAATTTGTGTATTCAACGCATCCAAAAACCACTAGAGAAGTGTTCGATACTTTGCTGATGTGTACTAACATTATCCCAAACATTTCCTAAACGTTTCAATTAATCTCTGAATGTTCATCTGCAAACATAAGGGTAATTCAAATTAGCCAATAAGATTTCGGGAAAACTGGATTGGTAAAATGAGGATGAATGCTGGCATTTCAAAAATATAATCTTGGACTAATCTTGGACTAGAGAGAGACGCTGATTATTAATGTGTTTTAATGGACAGGTGAGCAACTGTTTGGATACCTTCATTGCAGGGGCGTAGCAGACATTTTAAAAGTGGGGGTTCAGCTGTCTGAGATCCTAAAGTTTACATTCATTTAATTATTAATCACCTGTTTCTAAATGGTCTGTCTCTAAAAGTGAGGGGGGCGCATCCCCCCCATTCCACCCCTGGTTGCTACGCCCCTGCTTCACTGTGTATGCCATTCTAATAATAATCTAGCTTAGTATAATGTGCAAAATTTGTTACATGGTAGCCAATGGGGTAAATGCATTTTTATAATTGTTTTGACAACACAAAACCAGAGGAAGAAATTAGGGGGCCCCGACTAATGCCAAGAAGCCTATATACTAATCATATAGTTTTTTTTTATAAATTTTCTATCATAAGTTGTAAAATCTGATGACATGTACAAAGGAAGAATGTCAATCAAAGTGTTTCTGCAGATTGTTTTATCAAGTGTCATGGACGAAAGTGAAGAGGGTTGGGGAGTCGCAAAAGAAAGTGAGAAAAAAAAAAAAAAGGGGGGGGGGGGTTGGATGGATGTGAGGAGGGGGATCGATAAAATGAGGTGCTTGTTCCAGCACAAATTAAGCCCTGGTTTAAACCTCTTATAAAATGATTTTTGCATAATAGCTCCGCTTTAAAGTTTACAAATAAAGTAAGTTTACTTTGTATTGTGCCATTAAGTCTATTTATTACAAAATAGTCAATGAATCAGTGGATTTAAATGCAGCTTAAATAAAATGATAATAAATATTACATATTATATCATTTCAATTCAATCTAGAGAAAATCAGAAAAATTCTAAACATTCAAATACACTACATAAATTGCAAATCAAGTCAAACACAAAGTCATTTATCCTACTTTGCAGAAACTCTGACCCAAATTCTGATGTCCTTCTTTTTGTACAGTCACCACTAGTTAGTGCGACACATTTTTAAGGCAGGAACATAGACAGGCTTATTTCAGTACTGCTGGATGCACACCAGAGACGTACGTGTGTGTGTGTCTGTCAGAAACACTTTTGGGGTTTAGTGGTAGCTCTCGTTATGCTAAATCAACAACTCAATGACCCGTCTGTCCTTCCTCTCCATTCCCTTGATCCCTTTACACCTACTTTAATATACAGTTCATTTATTTTAGTGGTTGGCACTTTGCCATTTGTATCATAAAAAGAGGAAGAGAGAACAGAAATCTATCAAGTTTTTCCCCGCTGTGATCTTCAAACTGGATCTTAAATCTCTCAACCTCACTGGATCTTAAATCTCATTTCTTCATTTCTCATTTTCTTTATTCTGTCATTATGACTTGAGATTCTTCTATGCCTGATGTTAGCTTTTCATAGGCCTCAAAAAGCCTGAATTTCTCTGGATCCAATAGCTCTTGAATTGTATATATATATATAAATAATGATACAATACCTGAGCAAGTAAGGAAACAATGGCAAGCCAAAAACAAACATCATCCCTGTGTAATACAGTAAATCTCTATTATATATAATTCATGGACTTTTTGTATTAAATGCAAAAACCTTTGGCTTAAGGATGAAATATGCAGAAGCATGGCAGGAATCACTGAATACAAAGAAAATAGTAAAAATAGTATGAAATCTGTTAACTTTTAAACCAGAACAAATTTGCATAGATTTTTTTCTCCCACAGGCATATTCTTAGAAAATAAAATGATTAAATACAGTAGTAATTTATTCATGAATTCTAAGCGCCTCAGATTAAACTCCGTACAGTATATTTCAAATAATTTCATGGAATTAGAAAAAAAAATGAGTTGAAACTTATTTTTTTAAACTTGGAATTAGTAAGTTTACAAATAATCACAAGCATTTTCTTGAAATATAGACTCCATTAATCTTTTCGTGCAACTTTTTTTTTGCAGTGTTCCCGAATTTGTGTGACAAAAATGCTACCAAAATGAAGAAAACTGACCTACTGTATTAACTCAAGATTATAGCTGCATATTATATATAATTATATATTATTATATAGCAGCAGATTTCTATTTATGTCTTTTTGACCGCTTACATATGCAATTAAATTGCCAAACAGAAGCTTTTAGATTAGGGACTGCTGTAAACAATGGATATTAACGTCACAGTTTCTGAGTTTCCTTAATTCTAACAAACCCTTTTTCTTGTAATAGACTAACATCTGACTTCATAGTCAGATTATGAAGCTGAGTTTTTTCTTAACACAAAAACATATAATTATTTTAATATTTATTCTATCAACTGACATTAATAAACTTTATTACAATATCAAAATCATAACACACGTTTAATTCTATAATTTACATACAATTCTAAATCGCTGTTTTGTTTACAGTATTCAGATGATTTAAATAACTGCAAATAAGTACTATAAAAATGCAGTACAAATAGTAAAAAAAGAAAAAGGGATGCCATTTTATATTGTGGCCTTAATTACTATGTACGTACATTTAAATTAGTAATTTACAACAATGCCCTTATTATGTACATACAGTACATGTTTTTAAAAAATAATTATTGCTGGCTCAAATATTTTAGTTGAATCAAATGAACTATTTTGGCAGCAGGATGGCTTAGTTGGCCTTTCTGTGTGGCGTTGGTATGTTCTCCCCGTGTTCACGTGGATTTCCTCCAGGTGCTCCAGTTTCCCCACAGTCCAAAGACATGTGCTATAGGTGAATTGAATAGACTAAATTGTCTGTAGTGTGTGTGGATAAGGCGCTGTGGCTGGAAGGGCATCCGCTGTGTAAAACATATTCTGGAATAGTTGGTGGTTCATTCAGCTGTGGCAACCTCTGAAATAGAGACTAAGCTAATGGAAAATGAATGAATGAATAACCTATTCTAGTCATATCAACTGGAAGTCAATGGTTGCCAACTTTCTTCAAATCTCTTCCTTTGCAGACGAAAGAAAATCCAACAGGACTAGAACAAGTGCCTGAATTTTTATTTTTGGGTGAACTATTCCTTTAACAATACTGATATAAAGGGCAAAAGGGTCACCATGTGACTCTGACTTCCTGTTTAGTCAAAGCACAAGAATGTTCTCAATGAAAACGCACACACATGCATATACTGTGGTTCCTGTGCACAGCGAGAAGCCGTTCCAATCAATAAACTCCCCTTAAGTCAGCATGTCAACATGATGCCCGTGACAGGAATAGCATCTCTGTGCGTTCTCTAAGCGCACCTGCAGAGAGGACACATCGTACGGCCACTAAAAGAGTCAGCGATGGATAGAGAAATGCAAAAATCAATATAAAAACCTAACATATGGATCAATCACCTTGCTCTGTCTTTCCCGCCTCCAGTCATTTCACGGCTCTGTTCCAAAACCTCTTAAGCCGTCTCAATGTTTTACTGTTTTGAAGCACAGTAAAACCAATTGAAATGATGGTTTGGAATATTCTACAGGCAGCAGCAACATTAAATACTCAAATTAAAGCACACAGGAGTATCATTGTTTCAAATGTTTGGTTAATATTTTGATGACTACATGAGGAATTTTATAAATCTAACAATTTGTATCTATTATTATTATCCTTTTTTTAAATGCATTAAATAGGGGTGTGACAAGATTTCGTATGACGAGATCTTGCGAGATTAAATCATGACGAGATTTCTCGTGAGTTGTGATGTTATGATGGAGTGTGAGGGTGAAATTAACATTGAAGATTGGTGGCAAAATTGGATTTGAACTGCACATCAAGTGCTTTGCACACACCTGGCAACCCAGGCTGGCCTCAAGCCTGTTTCACACCGCAAGCGTGAGCAGCGTGTGGTTTTTTCAGTGTCCATGTTAACAGATTAGAGCTTTTATACTGCACGCAGAAGGAGCGTCGTTGAAGCAGCAGTGCCGCGATAGTTTCAGCGTTGGGTCTATTTTTGCCGCGCTGCTCACACACAATTAAAGTGACAGACATTGACACTGACCAAAAACACATTGAATGACAGTAAATAGTAGTCATTTTACCCAATAACTGCATCGATAATATCCACTGCTTTTTATATAGTCAACAAAATGAACTTAAACGATTAAAAACAACAACAAATATTTATTTGGGCCCAAACTAAAAAAACAAATTTAAAACCATTTTAGTAATAGTTTTGCTTAGTAAGTTGCACACTAGTTTGATCATGTATAAATATTATTAGAACTATAGACATACATCATCCTGACAATCAAAAACAAAATGGCATGATATCTTCTGACCGAGTGCACCTTAAAAGACATGAATGACACTCCTCATAGAGCTTGAGAAGGAGGCAATTCTTTAGGATCTATATAATTTGTAAAGTAAAGACTTGCAGGTTAAGGAAACAGCATAGGAGGAAGTTGCCATGGGCCTTGGTGCAGATGAACAGTTAAAAAAAGTGTATATATAGATAGGTAGGTAACTAGATAGAATAGACAGGGCTATGTCTGTGCAGCAGCTGCCGATGAGCTGAACGCTGCAGTCGTTGTGAAATTCAAACGCCTGCGCGCTGCTTCTGCTCTCCATATGCGCTGTGCACGTGCTGCTCACGCACTGCTTGCGCTTGCTGTGTGAAACAGGCGTCAAAGTTGCACATGTCTTTTGGTTGCTTGGGAGAGTGTGATGTAACCACTTTTTTTTTTTACTGGAGTTCAGTGGCTGCCACATGCAACATAGGCAACAACTGCAGCCACACACATTATGGTTCGTAGCCTTGCAATGGAATAGCACTTCAAATGTGCTTAAAGTTATAACTGTTGTAAACATAAATGGAATTAAGACATGTGGAGAAGTCGCATTATTGAAGTGCAGTACAGACATGTAAACACCACAATCAAACTATTACCATCGTGTAGAATGTTTAGCCAAATTTGCATGTTTTTTATGGCAGTGTTTCCCAACCCTGTTCCTGAAGGCACACCAACAGTACACATTTTCAACCTCTACCTAATCAAACACACCTGAATCAACTTATCATAACATCAGAAGAGACTCCAACACCTGAAGTTAATGGGTCAGAAAAGGGAGACATCCAAAATATGTACTGTTGGTGTGCCTCCAGGAACAGGCTTGGGAAACACTGCTTTATGGTATAGAATTAATTAAAATAGAAATAAAATACCATTTATTAAAACTTTTTTAAAAAGCACCTAAATTGTTTTGCAGTTTGTGATTTTTCAGTTGAATAAAAATGAAAATTTCTTTCATATATTAGCAAATATTTAGCTAATATTTAAAATGATAAAAACTGTTTTCCATTCACATAGGCTATTAGCAAATTTTTTTTTTTTTCGGGTTAGTCCCTTTATTGATCAGGGGTCGCCACAGCGGAATGAACCGTCAACTTATCTAGCATATGCTTTATGCAGCGGATGCCCTTCCATCTGCAGCCCATCACTGGGAAACACCCATATACTTTCACTCATACACTACGGAAAATTTAGCCTACCCAATTCACCATGTGTTTGGACTTGTGGGGGAAACCGGAGCACCCGCAGGAAACCCACACGAACATGGGGAAAACATGCAAACTCCGCACAGAAATGCCAACTGACCCAGCCGAGGCTTAAACCAGCAACCTTCTTGCTGTGAGACGAACGTGCTACCCACTGCATCACCATGCAGCCCCTGTTAGCAAAATATTTTGTGTAAAATAACATTTATTTTAAGTTGATTTTTAAAAAAGCACCTACATAGTTTTGCAACTTGTGATTTTTTTTTCAATTAAATTAAAAAAAAAAATCTTTAAAAATAGTGCAAAAATCTCATCTCGTGTCTCGTCTCGTAGAGTAAGACCCTATTAAAAATCAATTTTTACATTTATTTTTCCTAAATAAAATAAAATAAAATAAAATAAAATAAAATAAAATAAAATAAAATAAAATAAAATAAAATAAAATAAAATAAAATAAAATAAAATAAAATAAAATGTGAAATTACTATTAGGTATTCATACATTAAACAGCACAGACATTTTAACATTAAAGGTATTAATAGACGAATAACCGACCTACGTCACACATGATGTCACATGGGTTCCAGGTTGAAAAAGATACAGGTTGCAATAGCAAACATGTGGTGTTGTGTGGTAGGATGCCAAATTCGAAAAACAGAAAACTTAACTTTTACCGTACACCACACTGCTTTTAATGCCAACCACAGACGTCTTTGGCTAACAGGGAGCTGAATGAAGTGATGACCTAATTAAAATGCTTGACTCTGCAGTTCTCATTTTATATCAGGTAAGTTCATGCTATGCTGAATCAATAACATTACTGATTGCAGCAATGATTTCAGCAAAAAATTAAATATGGCTAATTAAACTGCGCACAATGAATGCTAAGAATGAAACGTGAAAGTGTAAGTTTACATACCCTGCCGTACAGGTGCAGTTCACTGTCAGAATGCCGTTTTGCTTGTTGATGATTAATTAGGCCGTATAGTCCCGTCTTTTTTCTTGTCTTTGGCTAGGCAGAACCTCCGTTTTTAGCACTACAAAGTTTGAATCTGGTAATCATGGAACATTATTTATTTGCACATAACCACACAGATCAAAATTGTTGGCATCAAAAGACTTGTATGCCTTTAACTTCTCTCTTGTAAAATCACTTGGAGTTTCATGAGAGATGTATATTTCGGGCTGGATGCTTGGCCATTTCGTCTTATCCAATATCCATTGGGAGGGTGCAATCGCAGATGGACCTGTCAGACAAACGCCGCTCACTTTAACATTAATTTTGCCAAAAAACTGTGCTTATCACTGGGTGACAAGCTATTATAATACCCTGAAAGCATTAGGTAAATAATATATATAATATGTAATCAACATAACTTATCTCTAATACAACAACAAACTCTGTACCGCATCGCATGTCATCCCCTCGCTGTAAATGCTAGAGCTGCCGTTTTTTTTCCTGCAACCTCGCTGTGCGCGCATAAATGTTTACAAACATGGTAATTCGCCTATAAGTTAATAATAAGGATACCTGTTTTTGAAAAAAATTTAATTCAGCATTTCCAACACAGAAAATAATGGCATTTTAAAGCATTTTACATCATTCATTCATTCATTCATTTTCTTTTCGGCTTAGTCCCTTTATTAATCTGGGGTCGCCACAGCGGAATGAACCGCCAACTTATCCAGCATTTGTTTTATGCAGTGGATAATCAAAGGCAGCATGGATAATTTGTTCCAGCTGTAACCAATTACTGGGAAACACATACACACTTATTCACACACACACATCCACTACGGACAATTTAGCCTACCCAATTCACCTGTACCGCATGTCTTAGCACCCGGAGGAAGCCCACGTGAACGCAGGGAGAACATGCAAACTCCACACAAAAACGCCAACTGACCCAGCCGAGGCTCGAACCTTCTTGCTGTGAGGCGACAGCACTACCTACTGCACCACTCCGTCGCCCATTTTACATATTTAAATAAAATCATTTTTTGTGTGTTTTGTAGCTTTTTAATCAAGAATGGAGAGCATAATATATATATGTACAGTTTCACAAGAACAACAACATTTCTCTCACTTCTCTCACTCTGCTATATAGATTTTTTCGCAATGCTTATCAGTGTACATTTTTAATATTGTCATTTTCATGAAAGCTAAGTGCAATGCCTCCTTGGAATTTGTCCAAAAGTCATCTTGTAAGCCATAAAAATACCGGCTAACTTCTAGAAGAGCTCCTGTGTTAAGAGCAACTCAAAATGCTGCATATGTAGGCATCCCAGCAGAGCACATCCCTTCATCCATCTCTCTCTCTGTCATTCTGACACTCTTTCCTCTCTGATCTACTCCGTCTCTGCAGTGGAAACCAGTTCTTGGGCTCTTGGGAACGTAAATGCCTTTTTTCTGGTCTGATCCTGCAAGACACCCACCACATCGTCTCCTCTTAGAGATGCAGATCCCTGCCACTCAAGTTATGTAACTAGCGCTAAAAACATTCGCTACCAGCCCCCCTCTTTGATGTTTTTCCACACACTCGTTTCTGGTGTAGGTCAGAAGGCTCATATCCAGAGAGGATACTCAAACTCTGAGGACAAGAGCATGACATTAAATTTTAAGCACACACACATATATGAGTGAAGCAGGAGATAATGGAACAAGGCTCCAAAGTGCTTCTGCACATCAGACACCTTGATAAAAGAATGATGAAGAAATAAAAGGAAGACAGTGTACTACAGAATAAAATGAGGGGGAAATGGTTAGAATGTTGTGTTTTTTTCCGGCTTATAAGCTGGATGTACTATCTCTGTTTTCAGCCCAAGGCAAATTTCTCTTAATCAAATATTTGTGGCATAAACAAGGGCTGAGAGACAGCAATGCAGCTAAATCTCTTCAACTGAGGTACATGAATTTATCAGTTAAATAATAGCATCATGGTGGCGCAGTGGCTCAGTGGTTAGCACTGTCGCCTCACAGCAAGAAGATTGCTGGATCAAGATTAGCTGGGTCAGTTGGCTTTTTCTGTGTAGAGTTTGCATGTTCCGTGTTTGCATGGGTTTCCTCTGGGGACTCCGGTTTTCCTCACTGTCCAAAGACATGCACTATAGGTGAATTGAATAAGCTAAAATTGGCCGTAGTGTAGTGTTTCCAGGGAAGGGCAGTATTTATGTATTTCAAATACAAAAAAAGTAGTATTTTGTCATTTGTATTTGATAGATTTGACGAAAATGGCTTAATAATTTGCATCAAAATACTTCAGTGTCTTGTATTTTTGTTGTTTACTGTAAAATACTTTGCAAGAAGTCTACAGTACATGATGACATCTTAAAAATGAGGCCTCTGGTTGATGCTTTTTCAGTTAAGCTTGAGATCAGAACAGAAAAATGATTTTTTTTTTTTAAGAAGGTTGTCAATGCTTGAAGCATGAATGAAAACTACGCTTAAAGAAAGTAACAGACAAATGGTGAAGGTATATTCAGAAGCAAGTCAACAATCATTGAAAATAGTATCCTGAGCAATGCTAAGACCAGAAATGCATATTGGCTGTATAGTGTACAATTCAGGATCTTTGCTTAAGAAATGAGATGGAATAAAATATCAGTCATGAAGAACAAGATGAGGAGTTTTAGGACATCATCAATCTCAGTGCTGCAGGTAGAAATGCAAAGGAACTTTAGAAATGCGAAACACCTAAATAGGGTGTACTGTTGGGGTTTTTAAGAGGGTGATCTGAGACTCAGTTTAAAAAATACCTGAAAGAATCTTAGGAGAATGAGTATACTGTACAAAATAATGGATGGATTTTTTTTGTATCTCAAAGAGAAACACAAGTTACCTTTGGGTTACAAGTCCAACTTACTAATCATTATGCCACAACCGAGCCCTATAGGTGAACAAAGTGGCAGAGAAAAGTTGTTGGTATCTAACATTGTTTACTTCCCTAAGTCAATTGGTGAAGGGATTGATCCAATAGGCCTATTGACGAAACGATTGAGAAGAAATGTTGTGCTCCATTTTAAAAGTATTGTTTAATATTTTTAAAATACAAAAATACATTATTTTATTTTGCTTCTTTTATGGCTGCTGTATTATGTAGTTTATTTTGATACCTTAGAATTAAGGTATTTGGTATTTTATTTTAAAATACACTTCAATGTATTTTTGCCACTCCCTGGGTGTTTCCCAGTGCTGGGTTGCGGCTGGATAAGTTGGCAGTTCATTCCGCAGTGGCAACCCCTGATAAATAAAGGGACTTAATCGAAGGAAAATGAATGAATGATAGCATCATGAATATTTGTTTGATTATATAAACCATATATTTAACCACATCCCAAACATCCTATATTAGAATGAAATCTGGTGACTGTGGAGGCCATCTGGGTTTCGTGAACTCAAGGAACAAGTTTGTGACATTTTGCATTATCTTGCTGGAAGTAGCCACCACTATCTGGATATATTTGCGTTTTGGGAAAACTGCAAATACTGTATGTGCCCTGGCATACGTCTGGGTGCATTTTGTGTGTGAAACAAACTCTACGGGGTTCTATGATGCAGACAAATTCCATTCCTTTTCGCACTACCTCTGACTGCTTGGCTCCATATGGATGGTTTTTCTAACAGGATCAGTTTGCTCAGTAGCTCGCCTTGTATGACGTCAGACTTAGGATGTTCAACAGACTGAGGTTCAAGCTCATTGAAGGACGGATTAGTAAAAAACGAAACAAAAAAAAGTGTGGAATCTTGTTGAATCATGGTAAAAGCATGTGGCTGTGATGCACTTTTCTCCTCTAGATTGCTTTTGAAACACTATCGGTTGCGTTTAGGAAAGGGGGTGTGTGGGTCAGTCGATGGAGGCCGATATATTATGCATGAAAAGCCAGCCGGAAGGACTTGTAAATGGCACCTATGATGAGCAGCCATGGCCTAATGGTTAAAGAGTTGGACTTGAAAGGTTGCTGGTTTAAGTCCCAGCAGGAACTGTAGGTGGTGGGAGTGAATAACCAGCATTCTCAATACTATTGCTGAGGTAAGTCCCTTAAGAAAGGCACTGATTCCCCAACTGCTCCCTGGGCTCCGCAGCAATCCACTGCTGTGGGGTGTGTGCACACTTGGATGAGTTAATTGCAAAGCAGAAATTCCTAGAATCGCAGCAAGTATTTTTTGTTTTTAATGTCTAATAGACGTCTAAACATAGTCATTTTGGCTAAAACAAGGCTGAATTTGGGCAGTCAGTGAAAATCTAATAGACGTCTAAGAATAGGCCAAAACTAGACTAGTCATTAAATGAACAGAAACGAATGACTACACATATAACGTCTGTCTAATCTGTTTATTTGACGACTAGTCTAGTTTTTGGCTATTCTTAGATGTCTATTAGATTTTCACTGACAGCCCAAGTTTAACCTTGTTTTAGCCCAAAGTGTGTCAAAAAAATCCACACACTATTACACCAGCAGCATCAGTCTGAACTTGTGATACAGGGCAGGATGAATCCATGCTTTCATGTTGTTAATGTCAGATTTTGACCCTCCCTTTCGAATGCAGGATCTGAAATTGAGACCGGGAATTTTCTATTGTCCACTTTTGGTGAGTCTTTGTGAACTGTAGCCTTAATTTCCTATTCTTAGCTGACAGGAGTGATACCTTGAAGATTCAAAGAGTTCACCTGAGCCCAAAACATTTTCATCCACACAGCTTCGGCTCATTGGATATTATCTCTTTTTCAGAGCATTCTCTGTAAATGGTAAATGGCGAGTGAAAATCCCAGTAGATCTGAAATACTCAGACCAGCCCATCTAGCATCAACAATCATGCCTTGTTAAAAGTCATTTCAATCATCTTTCTTCCCCATGCTGATACTGAGTTTGAGCTTTACCATCTCGACCACATCTACATGACTGAATAAATAGAGTTGCGTATATGTTATTGCCCGAATAAATAACTGTTGATCGGATATACCAAACAATCTTTTCAAATGCAAAGTACTGTATTTCGCACTGCAGTCAGTGGATGTCCTTAAGAGTACATGGTGATGGAAAAAAATGTGTTGAGGAAAATTAAATTTTAATGCTTTTGCATTCTCTCACAAATCTATGGCATCCCCCAGAGTAACTTTGCACTTGCTCAACTGAAATGTATTTCTTCTGCCCACCTCATAATATATTTTTTATTTTAGACTCCAAGGTTTCTTGGGTGAATGCATAAGTTTGTAAGCCAATGCTGAAGCATCAGATTGTATTTTTTCCTTTCCTTTTTAGGTACTTCATAATGGTATGACACAACAGCAAAAAGAGTCAAAAAGAAAGTGAAAGATTAACATTATATAAAGTTTTTGGTGCAAGAAACTTTGACTAACACCAACACAGGCTCATTCTGAAAACGTAGCCCTGTATACATTTCTGGAGATCGTGAATTATGTAGCCAGAAATACGTATGGCAGCATTTCATCTTTAAAATAATTGCTATGGGGCGGTATGACGCTGTTCCTTTTCTTGCTTACCAGCGGACCGCTGACAGCTTTTCCGCTGTTACCAATTTGCCAGTAGCTCGACATGTACGTTGGCGGACTTGAGACGCAGTGTGGAGTTGACCGCGACAACGGGGTCCGAGTCCAGTGAAGAACGCCTCCAGAAAGCAGGTAAGACAAAAAATAAAAAATAAAATAAACAAGTAAATAACAGAGTGAGAATGTGGTAAAATCAGAAAACGTGGTAAAAGTCAGGCGAGGGCTTTTCTTTTTTTGGACAGCTTTTTCCAAACACTGAGATTGGGTTTAGGGAATGGAGTGGGCGGGTCAATCTGTGCTTTTTCAAACACTATTGTTTAGGTTTAGGGAAAGGGGAAGGTGGGGGGATCCATCGGTTGGTCTGTCAGTCGACAGCGGCCTCTGGTGGATTTACATGAGAACAGCAAGCACGAATGGCACTCGCAAAAGAAATCTGAGATCTGATAAAGTGTACACAGCAGCCTCTGGTGGATTCGCGAAAACAAATATGGCAAAAAAAACATATCTCCTGGGACGTATTTTGCTCTCTCGAGGGTACTGGGGGTACGTAATCAGAATTAGCCTGGGTTGACTAACATTCTAGTGGACAGTTACCAAAAAGTAAACAAACCACACAGTAGAAATGTCCAGTTATCTCATATAAAAGTATGAAACATTCATAACAGAGACATGTCCCAAATGATAATATCAGAATACCGACTACAGCATGAAAGGCCTGTGAGCCTGCTGCAGGAGAATAACAACTCAATCCAAGCAAAATGAGAATTTTCGCATTCCCTCTGAATAACTGATCTGCAAGACCTGAACTCAGGCGGCGTCTCTAATTCCTCTAAAGCCTGAATTGGTCTTCCTGCTGTTGCTGTGGTTATAGATGGCCACAGTGTGATTACGCATTGAGAACTGAAAGCTTAAGTGTCTGAAGCAAGGTTGCCATGGAGACAGGAAGGCTACATACGTTTCATTAATTTCAATGCATATCAAATGATGTGGGCTTTGAAGGTCAGGGCTCAGTTATTCTAAATAGCAGGTTCACTTATGCTGGGTTTGGGTTTGGACAAGCAACAGTAAAAAAACATCAAATTGTTTTAGTTGAAAAACATGTCAAATTGTTTTAGTTGGGATGATCAGAACAGTAGCTTTATATAACCACTCGATCAGCTTATCAGAATGTGCTACACATGACAGAAAACAGTGTAGTTTAAAGCAGAGAGCACTAGTCAAACTGCTGCTAATTCCCATTAACCACAAGATTTTCCCTTACATATTGAACTATTGATTATTTGATAACTTTTTTAAAGTATTTGCTTTGTTTTTTATTGGACCAACTCTATACATAGTTTAAGTCAAAATTAATAGTCATCCAAAATTATTAGCCCCTCTGTATATTTTTACCCCCAATTTTGGTTAAACAGAAAGAAGATTCTTTCAACACATTTTTAAACCAACCCAGGCTCATTCTAGAAACATACCTCTATATACATTTCTGGAAAGTGCCAAATACGTCCAGGAGATACATTTTTTTGCAGATTTTGTTTTCGCAAATCAAAGAGGCCGCTGGGCAAGTTTTTTCAGGTTTCAAATATCTCTCGCGAGTGCCATTCGCGCCTGTTGTTCTCACGTAAATCCACCATTGGCTGTTTTTGACTGACTGTCAACTGACCGAACAACTGACTGACTGACCAATCGACTGACCCACGGTCCTCCTTCTCTAAACCTAACTAATAGTGTTTTAAAAGCACCGATTGACCCATACACCCACTTTCCCTAAATCCAACCGACAGTTTTCAAAAGCAATTCAGAAAAGAAGAGCCCTCGCCTGATTTTTACCATGTTTTCAGATTTTACCACATTCTCATCCTGTTATTTACTTGTCTATTTTTTGGCTTCAGCTTTTGTCTTACCCACTTTCTGGAACCGTTCTTCACAAGACTAGAACCCCATCTTCATGGTCAACTGCTCTCTGAGTCTCAAGTTCACCGACGTACATGGTGAGCTAACTGGACAAACTGATAACAGTGGGGTAAGCGGTCAGCTGGTAAGTGAGAAAAGGAACAGCTTCATGCTGCACTGTATCGTTCATTTTAAAAATGAAATGCAGTCATACTTCTGGCTACATATTTTGCAATCTCCAGAAATGTATACAGGGCTTCGTTTTCAAAATGTACCTGTGTTATTCTAAACATAATATTTTAATAACTCATTTCTAATAACTGATTTCTTTTATCTTTGTCATGATTACAGTAAATAATATTTTACTAGATATTTTTCAAGATACTAGTATTCAGAATAAAGTACAAATAACTAGGTTAATTAAACAAATTAGGGAGATTAGACAAATTTATGGTATTACGATGGTTTGTTCTGTAGACAATCGAGACAAAAATAGCTTAAGGGGGCTAATCAGTTTGACGTTAAAATGGTTTTAATTGTAAAACCATTAAAATGGTTTTAATTTGACATTTAAACTGCTTTTATTCTAGCTAAAATTAAACAAATAGGAATATATATATATATATATATATATATATATATATATATATATATATATATATATTTATATATAAATATTATAGAAAATTATAGAAAATGTCCTTGCTCTGTTAAACATTATTTGTAAAATATTTGAAAAAGAAAAAAGAAAAAAAAAAAAAAAAAAAAAAAAAAAAAAAAAAAAAAAAAAAAAAAAAAATCACAGGAGGGCTAATAATTTTAACTTCAACTGTTTATAGCATAAATATCTAAACATTTTGTAATGTGCTTATTTGTTTTAATTTGCCTCCCTCTTGTTCTCTCTTTTACTATTTTTGTGCCTAAGCCTACATTCTGGTTATTTTCATTTCTCTGCTTTCAGTTGGTGCTATTAATAGATGAAATAAATGCTAGAATACTTTTTGCTTACAAGAGAGTATAAGGCATATCAGTGGGTCTTTATTTATCCCCTTCATATTTTAAAAGAATGTTTGAATCATCAGGAAAAAATTGAAAAAATGAGCATATTTGAGTATAAGACATAAAGCACTTTGTGCTACATACAGCAATAATTTGCAGTAATCGAGCAATAAACACTGCTTGATTGGCAATGTGTTATAACAGCATTCTTGGTTTCTCTGGGTTTGATCCTTTAAGAACACATGTATTAGTAAAATGAGTACAATGAATATACTGTAAAATAAGCTCTAAAGCCAAATGCGGAAATGTAAAGTTTGAAAAATAGTTGGTAAGGGGCAGGGGCGTCACTAGACCCCATTTACCAGTGCCCCAGTAAATCCTACAGTTTACTTTATTTGTTAGTGTTTTAATTAAGAGTGGTAATCGCAGAATAAAGACGTTATTCTCTATGTACAACCGGATTAACTAACCCAGGCTCATTTAGAAAACATACCCCTATTTACATTTCTGCAGAGCGCAAAATACATCCCAGGAGTTTTTGCAGTTTTTGTTTTCGCGAATCCACCAGAGGCCGCTGTGTACGATTTTTGAGATCTCAAATTTCTCTGGCGAATGGCATTTACGTTTGTTGTTCTCACGTAAAGCCACCAGAGCCAGCTGTCGACTGACTGAATGACTGACTGACTGACCGATCGACTGACCCACCCTCCTCCTTGCCTAAACCCAACCAATAGTGTTTTCAAAAGCACCAACTGACCAGTGCCCACCCACTTCCTTAAACCAAACCAACATTGTTTTTAAAAGCAATCAAAAAAAAGGAAAAGTCCCCTGATTTTTACCACGTTTTACTAAATTCTCACCCTGCTATTTACTTTTTTTATTTCTGGAACCGTTTTTCACCAGACTCGAACCCTATTGTGGCAGTCAACTCCGCTTCATGTCACAAGTCCACCAACATACACGGTGAGCCACTGGGAAAACTGGTAACAGTGGAAAAGCCATCCCCAATGAGGTAAGCGGTCAGCTTGTAAACACGAAAAGGAACAGCATCATACCGCCCCCACCCTAATTTTCCAACATAGGCTCATTCTGAAAAAGCAGCCCTATATACGTTTCTGAACATGGCAAATTATGTAGCCAGAAGTGCGTATGGCTGCATTTAATTTTTAAAATGAACGCTACAGGGTGGTATGACACCGTTCTTTTTAGAGTTTACCAGCTGACCGCTTACCTCCATGTGGATGACTTTCCCGCTATCACCAGTTGGTTTGGTATGCTCACCATGTACATCAGCGGACTTGAGACGCAGAGATGACCACGACGATGGGGTTCGAGTCTGGTAAGGAACGGTTCCAGAAAGTGGGTAAGACAAAAACAGAATCAACAAGTAAATAACAGGGTGAGAATGTGGTAAAATCTGAAAACGTGGTAAAAATCAGGCAAGGGCTTTTATTTTTCTGAATTGCTTTTTAAAACAGTCGGTTGGGTTTAGGGCAGTGGGTGGGCGGGTCAATCAGTGCTTTTGAAAATACTATTGGTTGGGTTTAGGGAAGGAGGAGGGTGGGTCGGTCGATCGGTCAGTCAGTCAGTCAGTCAGTCAGTCAGTCAGAGAGTCAGTCAACAGCGGCCTCTGGTGGATTTAGATGAGAACAGCAGGCGGAATGACAAATACTCTCGTGAGTGATTTAAGATCTGAAAAAGCATACACAGCGGCCTCTAGTGGATTCGCGAAAACAAAAACTGCAAAAAAACGTAGCTCCTGGGACGTATTTGGCACTTTCCAGACATGTATATAGAGGTACGTTTTCAGGTCACCAATAGCCTAGTGGTTAGCGCGTCGACACATGGTACCAAGGTGCTCACGGCGACCTGAGTTCAATTTCTGGCTCAAGGTCCTTTGCCGACCCTTCTTCTCTCTGCTCCCCATACTTTCCTGTTTGTAAATCTCCACTGTCCTATCAAAATTAAGGTGAAAACCCCATCAAAAATAATTATTAAAAAAGAGGTAAGTTCTCAGAATGAGCCTGGGTTGACATTTTCAGCCTATGGTGTAATCAACAATGCTAAAAAGTCCTCACATTGGAGGCATTTATCAATGCCATACGTATTTTTATCACAATCTGACACTGTTGTTATTTTTTACAGCAGTTAAAGGTTGGCTAATAAACTAAAGATCATAAAACCCCCTATTTGCCAGGGGTGACAGAAGTGACAGAGGTGATTCAGCATCTGGTGATTTAATGCTCCGGGCTAAGCTAATCAGAGGTTGATTAATGAGACTGAAATGATGGGATGGTGTGACATCTGTGTCGCATGTTGCAGTGGAAAATAGAGTAATGAACATCTGCTGTGTAAATTCACCAGCAACGCCTCTGTTTTACACTCCTTGATCACACATAAAACCTGAGAGACAGAGTAATGCTAATGGCCATTTACATGTGCTTTCATTACACATACACTCATGCAGCAAATTAATGCTGGGTCTTCCCCAACATTCCAGCAAAACACCTAAATGCCAAGCTTTCTTAATCATCAGTGGTGTCACACTGGCTGCCAGAACATACTGTAAAAAGGCAGTTAGCAGTCAAACAAACAAAGGTACTTCGCTTTCCTATGAAATATACCATTAGATTAGGCCTGCTACGATATCTATTTTTTGTTGTACGATACATTGCACCGAAATATATTATGATAAACGATATTCATTTTATGCCACTCATTATATAATGCCAGAATGACAAAATAATACCACAATGCAAATACACATTTTTAAAAAAACACATAATAATTTATTCTTAAGAATATTTCATATTTAGTCATTTTAACAATTTAATAATTATTAATTAATTAATTTTAATTAATTAATTTAAATTTAATTAATGTCTTGACCATGTCTACATGCCTAAATGCATTGAGTTGCTGCCATGTGATTGGCTGATAAAAAATTTGCGTTAACGAGCAGTTGGACAGGGGTACCTAATAAAGTGGCCAAATAGCGTTTATTATAAAACTGCTCTATTGAGCTCAGCCATGCTGTCCTTCAACATGCTCAAATATACACAAGATGAGAGCAACATAAAGGCCTCTGTCTCTCTCTCTACCACTCCGGAGCTCTCCATGGTGCTGATACAGAAGTAAATGTGCATTAAATGTTTCTACATATAATCCACAAGTCAGGATTCACAATGCACCATGGTTTCATCAAGAATCAAGATTCTGACCCTTGCATACAAACTTTGCAGCAGTTTGCCATTTTGGACTTTTCTTACTCCCATCTCGACACTATGCCCTTTCAGCATTCTGTTCCACCCTGTACGAGTGATTTTGCTGTGCAATCCATCTGTATTTTCTGGGTCACCGCAGCCTGCAGTGAGTGTGACAAAAGTAACTTCTCTCAAGCAGACACTGAGGGCCATCAGACCATTAGCTGCTGATGCCCTGAAGACTTACAGACGGAGAAACCAAGCACCGAAGGCAACCCATCTAGAGGGATTTGTTTATTATGTGTGCAAAACTGCTGCCAGTTCAATGAAGTGGATAAGTTATAGCAACATCTGCCTTAAATATAGATAACACAAATAATCCCTTAAATACATTAAAGGATTTGCAGAGCCCTCTTATCGTTCTGCGCATACACTGGCGTTCAGACCCTGGGAATTAAAAAGAATTAGATTTGTTCTGCTCCCACTGAGAAACACAAATGGCCTGATATTTTGGGTAATACACTGTAAAAAATGCTTTTTGTATATTATAGAGATCACTGAATTTTTATTTTAAAAATGCTGTTTATAAAGATGTGCTATTATGCTTTTATTTAATGATATTGCTGCTTGTGAATGAGACACATCTACAAAGTTAATTGGCTTAAATTGTTAATTTGTTATATCCTGTTTTCCCAACACAGGCTCAGAAATTCAGAAAGCGTAGCCCTATACATTTCTGGAGATTGCGAATTATGTAGCCATACAGAAATATGGCTGCATTTCGTCTTTAAAACGAACGACAGCTTTCCCACTGTTACATCAGCGGACTTGAGATGCAGAAAGAAAGGTGACCACAATGACAGGGTTTGAGTTTGTCGAAGAACAGTTCCAGAAAGCAGGTAAGACAAAAACAGAAGCCAAAGAATAAAAATAAACAAGTAAATAAAAGGGTGAGAACATGGTAAAATCTGAAAACAGGCAGGGGCTATTCTTTTTCTTGACTGCTTTTGAAAACTGTCGGTTGGGTTTAGAGAGAAGGCTGGGAGGGTCAATCTGTTCTTTTGAAAACACTATTGGTTGGGTTTAGGGAAGGAGGAGGGTGGGTCAGTCAGTCAGTCGACAGCGGCCTCTGGTGGATTTACATGAGAGCATCAGGCGTGAATGGCACTCGCGAGAGAAATTTGAGATCTTAAAATGCGTACACAGCTGCCTCTGGTGGATTCGCGAAAACAAAAACTGCAAAAAAACTGCTCTCCAGAAATGTATATAAAGATACACCAAATATTCTTTACAAACTTTAACAATTTTTAAAATTTAACTTAATAACTTGTTTAACTTTAAATTTAACAATGTAAACCAAGATTGGGAAATCTTAATAAATGATCAAACTGAAGACGGTAAATTGCCAACATCTTTCAGAAATTTCAGCCTGAGGATGATGATGTGGATTTAGTAACATTGCCATTGTAAATTAGCTAAAAAAAAAATAAACCTGAAGTATGTTTTGGCTTAGTTTGGGTCACAAAGCTATTGACTACTGGCTTTTTTTACCAGCCTATTATTAAATTAATAATTGTTTATTAGTAGTTATAAAGTATGATCTTATTCTAAATCCCTAGTCCTACACAAATCCTAAATCCAGCTTTTACCTCACTAACTACTATTAAACAGCTAATTAGTAGTTTATCAAGCTAGAAATGTTTAAAACCATGAGTTGTGACCTAAACTAAGGCGTTACCAAAACAAATGAAGGGAAACAGCCTGTTTAAGATTTACATTTTACTGTAAGTTGTATTTTAGTTATTTACTTTTTATCATATCAGTACTAATAAATATAGGGTTGGGCGATTTGGCCTAAAATCTAAATCTCAATTAAATTTTAACTCGATTACGATTAATGAACAATTATTTTATTTATTTATTTAATTTTTTTGCCCTCTCTGCGCCTCCCACACTCATCAACACTACCAAGCTGACCAATCACAGAGCTTTTTTTTTGTTGAGAAGTTAGCGTCGGCGTCAGTCACGGCGAAGGGTATGCTACTGAAGCTTGCGCCAGACCATACACTGCATTCAACTCTGAAGTGTAAACAGAGCGGGGGTCACAACAAAAAATTGACCTGGAAAAGTTAGTTCGATTATAGGTTCTAAATGTCAATTTCGATTACTTTTCGATTAATCGCACAGCCCTACTAATAAATGACTTTATGAATAATTCTCTACTGTATCATTATTTTGGTAAGATGCAATTAAACAGCATGTTTTGGCTCCCATCCCAAAAAATGAGCGTTTGTAGCATTCAATAAATTAACAATGAGGTATCTGAGCTGAAACTTTACAAACACAATCTTGATACACCTGAGAGCTATATTACATCTTGTTATGCGTAACAGGACCCTTTTTAACCCACAGTGCTTTAAAAACTAAACAATGATGATCACAGGTAAAGCCACTTAATTACCCGTCTCTTTATCTACTGATCTTTATCTCTAACCACAATCCAAGTTTCAGCAGTCGCTTCAGTTAGCATTTATCCACTGATTCATCGGTGATTATTTTACAGAATAAATGGCTGAAAAGTGACTAGTGGGATGATGCCTTGACATATATCTATATATTTTTAAATATTACACAGCACATATTCAAAAGAAGAGAAAGTACTTGAGTACTTCAGAGCTGTTCTAGGTCACCATCCTCTTTTTCTCTCACACTGAATAGCTCCACTCAGACCATTATTGCAAGTCCCTGAAATAGTCTTGCTGTCTTTTGCTTGGCCTTGTTTTCTCAAAGCTTTGATGATATAGTTTGATAGCTCAGAAAAAGCACTCAATTGTATTTCATACTGTAAAAAACGCTTATTATATTAATATAGCCAAACCCTACCTCTAAATCCAACCTTTAAGGGCAACATAATGTTTTGAAAACGTAGCCCTATATACGTTTCTGGAGATCACGAATTATGTAGCCAGAAGGACGTATGGCTGCATTTTGTTTTTAAAACGAATGCTGCGGGGCAGTATGATGCTGTTCCTTTTCGCGCTAACCAGTCGATCGGTCAGGCAGTCAGTCATTCATTCAGTCAGTCAGTTAGTCAGTTGACAGTGGCCTCTGGTGGATTCATGAGAGAACAGCAGGTGCCAATGGCACTCGCGAGAGCAATTTGAGATCTAAAAAAAGCCTACACAGCTGCCTCGGGTGGATTCATGAAAACAAAAACTGCAAAAAAACATAAGAGGTATTTGGCGGTCTCCAGAAATGTATTTAGAGGTACGTTTTCACAATGAGCCTGGGAGCCAGGGAAACCTGTGGCAATGTTTGAATGTCAAAAGACCCTGTTAAGCATGATTTTTACCCATTTATTAAATTACGAGGACACAGGACATGTCCTCATAAACCACCTCAACATTGTAATACCCATGTCATTTTTCAAATTTGTGTCCTTGTGAACCACCAAAACCAGCGCACACACACACACACACACACGTTCTCCTCAAATCTGTGAATGCATAACTTGTTGTTCATTCATTTTCCTTTGTCTTATTCCCTTATTCATCAGGGGCCGCCACAGCGGAATGAACCCCCAACTATTCTGGCATATGTTTTACTCAGCAGATGCCCTTCCAGCCACAACCCAGTACTGGGAAACACCCATACACACTCTTATTCACAAACAAACTTATCAGCTACGGCCAATTTAGTTCATCCAATTCCCATATAGCGCATGTCTTTGAACTGTGGAAGAAATCCACGCGAACAGAGAGAACATGCAAACTCCATATAGAAATGTCAACTGGCCCAGCCGAGACTCAAACCAGAGACCTTTTTGGGGACAATGCTAACCCCTGAGCCACTGTGCTGTCTACATTGTTGTTGTTATTTCCAAATTATTTATCGAATCAAATGCATGATTATTATTTTTAATTCATTTATAATATTGTGTTGCACTGGACAAGCAATTGTGTATAATAGCCCAGACATCTGAGCCAATATAGGCTGCAATCATATCTGTTATGATGGCTCTTAATCAATAAAGAGTTCAGAACAAGCGTTAGAAAATAATCTCATGCCGACTCTATCACTGGGAGTGGCATCTGTTTTTTGGAAGAGGGAAAATGTCTTTGTTTTTTTTCTAACAGCTGTAGATTTGGTCTTTCCATCAGGATCGATTATCTTTCACCATCTCCTGCTCCTAGATACTCATATTCCCTCATAAACAGACACACTTTCACATGCGCAAAGTAGTGCTGCTGTAAAAGCACAGGCCATTAGCAACAATCCCAGCAGCTTGTTTGTAACTGAACATGAAGGACAAATGACAGAGCCTGGAGGCAAAAAGTAGGTGTGGAGAGCTTTGCTTAGAATAGAACAGATAAGAGCAAATGAAAGTAAAAGAGAGCTCGCTGAAGCATGCGGAGACCCAGCCTTATAATTAACACATTTGGTTTTTTTGTGACATGTATAACTAATAGGTACATCAAATCAAACAAACAGCATCTTATGTTTCAGGATCACAATCCATCTGTGCACAAAACACAAATACCAACTGATTAAACACCTATGAAGCGCTATTGAATACCTAATGGGAAAAAAATATGTCAAGTATGATTGAGATACTGTCATAGATTTATTTTATAAATATTTTGTTTTTATTACATTTAGATAGATAGATAGATAGATAGATAGATAGATAGATAGATAGATAGATAGATAGATAGATAGATAGATAGATAGATAGATAGATAGATAGATAGATAGATAGATAGATAGATAGATAGATAGATAGATAGATAGATAGATAGATAGATAGATAGATAGATAGATAATTATTTATCCTAAAAATCATATAAAACCAACAATATTAAGTCAAATCAGATCAGATTATAATCATTTCTGAAAGTTTATGTGACACTAAAGCTATTTCTTTGCCACCAAAGAAATAACAAGGTAAAATACAGTGTAATAGATACATTTTACATTATATCAAACATTTTACATTCATTAAAGGTTTTATTTTAATAATTTATCCTAAAAATCATATAAAACCAGCAATATTAAGTCAAATCAGATCAGATTATAATCATTTCTGAACGTTTATGTGACACTGAAGATAAATGTTACATCACATCAAATGTTTTACATACATTAAAGGGTTTATTTAAATTATTTATACCACAAATCCTATAAAAACAACAATATTAAGTCAGATAAATAATATTTTAAATAAACACAACCTTGATGACTTTCTTTAACATTTAAAAATAATCTAACCAACACCAAACTATTGAATTGGCAGTTCTGTGAATTAAACCAAAGCCTCGCTCACCTCACACTGACCTATCTCAGCTTGTATACATTACAACCAATGCCATTTCACTGTCCTTCACCATTACAGCTACAGTACATCCTTCATAAAAAGCATTTTGAACACAAACGAGCCTCTGTTCACAATCTGACTTCCGGATAGTTTTGAGGAATTCGCTGATGTTCACAAAATCTCATTATGTTAAATGTCATATTCCATCTTTTTCTGCCACTAGCAACACCTTAACTTGTGTATAATCTGGTATAATGCCAACGCATTCTTACCGATCCTTCTGTCTCTGGTCAGATCCTGTCTGCTGAATTCACGGGCAGGGAATAAACAGCACTTGGTCTTTCAGGAAGAGCCCGGTGCTACAGGACGGTCTGATTGTCTGGCGGTCAGGAAACTTGAGATCTGGAGGCTGGCATGGGATGGCAGCCAACCCCGCCGGCAATTACCCAACAAACACTGCTTCCAGAAAGATGATGTCATCATTACAATCGCCAAGCCTCGTCATTGTTCCAAATTCTATATTATTGAAAGGTCGCAGTTAATCTCAACAAAATATCCTCAGGAACAATCGTCTAAAAAGAGCCATGCTTTTCTGGAGCTATTTGAGGGGTTCAATGTTTTTATAAATTATGATGCCATTTTAAAAACCATTATGAAAATCCAGCTGTAATGATGCTTAAATTGATACTCTGTGGTGCATCATGACTCACGGTCAAAATTGTTGAGACGTTGTGAGTCATTCACCTTCAAGATAAAGAAACAGAAAGCAATCAAACTGCAAATGATGAGGTCAACTAAGGCTTTTTCCTAGACATGTGAAATCAAAATGTACAATGACTAAGTTTACATGGACATCAGTAATCAAATTATTTGCCTTAATCTGAATGAGACAATAATATGATTTATTACTTTACATGAGTAACTTTTTGAATGTTCCATTCATGATCCTGTTTTACATGTTATAGCACATAATTCGATTAATGTCATTGCGTCACCACGGTATCCACATTTCCTCTTCAGTTTCATGTAATTTGGGTGTCTCGTTTTTAATTTGTCAACTTTAACTGCAGTTTGGCACTTTCACTTTCATTCAGGAACATTTTATGCATGCCCCCCGTGACAAACGAGATATTGGATGCGAGTCTGACCTGCTGGAAGAGTGTTATTTTAATGGAATTAGACACCGAACGTCATATGGAAAAAAAACCCTCTACATTTCTCGATGTGTGTGTCTGTGGTCCTTCACTGACTCGGTAGGTGCAGAGCATAGTGTCAAACAGCCATGTGTGTGACTATCCTGAAGGTAATAGTTTGATTGCCGTGTTTACATGTCTGTACAGCACTTCAATATTGCAACTAAAATCAGCATATTCCACATGTTTTTTTTCCGTCTCTCTCTTCCTAAATGTATCTGATTTACTCTTTTTAAAAAGCTACCTCTCATTGACCTCTTTTCCCCTGAAATGTGTGATGTTTGTGTTATGTTCGGGGGTCCAATTTCGCTGCATTTAAAAATGTATGTGACAAATAAAGGCTTCATCATCATCATCATTATCATCATATCTTAATCTGAATTCTGTTTAGTTCGATTATGACCTTAATCAGATTAAATTAATCAAAAACAAATCCCTGTTTACATGGAAGACTCTTAATCGGAGTATTGTCTTAATCGTATTAAAATTAGATTATTGGTGTCCATGTAAATGTACTCAATGTTTATTTTGCTAGCGCACATTTTTTTCTTGAGGTGAACATTTAATCTGTCAAAGTCAACCCATTGAAAACAAAGTTTGTTATGGTAATCTTCAATAAAAGTCTGACCATTTGCTTCTGTTTGGGTTGGCGGTCCTTCTCTGTTGATGTCAGTTTGACGGCTTCAGTCACAATATTCTTAACCATGCCCCTTTAGTTCAGTACAAGGGAATAATGTGCATTAAGAAAGCCCTGTCCCCTACTTAATATTCCATTTCAGTTGGAAGTACATCAACATACACTACCAGCCAAAAGTTTGGGGTCAGTGAGATTTTTAAATGTTTTAAAATAAGTTTATACTGCTCTCCAAGGCAACATTTATTTAACCAAAAATACAGTACAAATTGTAAAATTTTGAAATGTTATTGCACTATAAAATAACTGTTCAAAAGTAGTTTAAAATTTAATTTAATAACTTATTCCAGTGATTTTAACAATGAATTTTCAGCTTCATTACTCCAGTCTTCAGAGTCACATGATCCTTCAGAAATTACTCTGATATTATTTATTTATTATTATTATTATTATTATTAATATAATGGGAATAGTAACAAAAACAATAATGACTGGATTAATCATTTCATTTGAAACTGCATACGGTATGAAAGCAGTTATTTTGAAACTACTACAGTAAGAAAGCAGTTATTTAAAATTGTAATAAGTATTTAACAATAAATTTTGAACCCAAACTTTTGACTGGTAGTGTATACATCAAAGCATCAAAATAATGTGTCAAAGCATCAAGTTCTCCAATTCACATAGACTTTAAATTGAGATTACAGCAGGCTCATGCAAATTTCACTTGATCTTTTGACAAAAACTTGTCCTTTTTACAATGCAAACATTCTGAAAGTTATTGCAAAAACAGTTTTTATTGAAACCAAGTTGCCAAAATACATCATTTTGGATTTTGTCTCAATATGACATCACAGTGCGACAAAATGCAGCCTCTACAGAAGATCCGTCTACTTTCACATTATAACATTATTAATACCTTTGCCATGAGGGTGCTTAAGGGTGCTTAAGGGTCCAAATAATTAATTAAGGGTGCTTAAGGCTCCAAAACAAGTGCAACAAATGATACATCGTAGCATTTTTCTGCCGTTTTTAGGTCCTTTTCACACCACACTGATTGCTTTAGTCTGAACCAGTTGAAAAGAAACAAAATGCAGTCATGTGGCAAAATCCACATCACTCATTGGCCGATGTTATTCAATGTATTTCCTAAACTGCTTTTTGATTGGTCAGAATTAACGTGCCGCAAGTAAACAAACCGGCAGACACAAAATGTCACGTTACAATGGAGAGAAGACTGCACTGGCTGATTGTCATAGTATACTATATAGTTTGTATACATCACTTTAGACAAACTACACATTTTGAGAATGAAGCGTGGCTGCAGCTGAAAAACAATGCTTTATTGCATTGCAAACGGCGAAGGCGCATCGCAAGTCACTTCAGTAGGAGGCAAGAATTAATTTAGCTAAACTGCGACATTGTCATCTTCCGGAAATATTACCAACGATCCATCAGGTGATGTTTTGCCTTCTCTTTCTCTCTCTGTCTGTTTAAAATTGTTGGTAAAGCACTGTCAACAAATATGGCATTATTTTCTCCAAATAATGCATAGCGAATCGCACTATGGCTGCTGGATTAGTCCAAAAAGGCGCAGTACTTTTTGCGGTTGGGTCTGTTTTACCTGTAGTTCAGATCATGTTCTCACCACCAACGAGCCGCTCCAGGGTACATTTGAAAGCATTCTGAGACTACCTCTTCAACCACACCAAGAGGGAAAAAGAAGTCTAGTGTGATTCAACCGAACTAAATAAGGCAGGTGTGAAAACACCCAAAGGCCATCCTCATAAGTGTGTGTGTTTCTTTTTCATCACTAATTTCTCACTGCATGGTTTTTGTAAATCTTGAAATATATGTTGTGTATCTCTCCCATATTCTACAAGCATGGTCCAAAGTTTCATGAATGTATCAGTTTGAACGGGCAACCTGGTCTGAAACAAGCCCAGCAGGACCACTAGAGCAGATTCGGTTTCCTTTATCTCCCTCTAATCATTCCCAGACTCTCCACCATGAGTCCTACATCCATTCATCACTTTGACAGATAGAGCTTGTTCCCCTCTTCATCACTGCTGACGGACATGATTACATTCGGAGGAGGGGAATAAGGTCTGTGGCTCCAAATTGAAAACGTAAAATTGTAAAACATGGAAATTCCAATTTGTGAAAGGCAATTCATGTAGATGTGGTTCATGTAGATGTGGCTCCAATACAGCTATTAATAGCACGTCATAATAATAAAATGCAGTGAAATGTAATCACTGGTTGGATTCCTAAACCCAGCTCTGCAGACCCTCTTGGTAACCATAGGAACCATGTGAGGAGGCAACAAACACACAGCTGAGTCCAAATTTAGAAATGAGGGAATACCATTCACCACTGGCAACAGCCCACACGATGGCTCGTTTTCACTCCATAGGGAGTGTTACAGAGATAGTTCACCCTAAAATTGTTTCAATATTTACAAATGATGTTGTTCCAAACCCATATGTTGTTCAATATTATCCAGAGGGAAACAAAGGTGTAGCTTAGAATAATTGTGTTGTTTTAGATCAGGTTGGATGTCGATGGCATTAAATCTCTTGTAACTGAACACTAATATTCACCAACCATAGCCTACGCCTCAACAGGGAGCAAATGATTTGAAAACAAACAGGGGGCAAGATTTTCAGCAAAGATACTGAAATTGTGAGATGCAATGAGCTTTATTCATTTAGAAAAAAATTGGTTTACAATAAACGACAATTTCTAGGGCTTTTTCTAAAACATGGGACCCATTTAGACTTTTACAGACTGTCAGTCTAAGCCTTTGGGTTTTTCAGTTGCAGATTGAATTTAATTAAGAATATTGTAGAAGTATCTGAGGATTAAGTTTATAGTTTGTTACATGTACATGTACCAATGTACATGGGTTATTACTAAATGTAGATAATTCGATACATATATTTATACATAACTGACTATCCCTTTTTAATCTTTTTGCATTTTCCAATTTATTATTATTTTTTGTTTTAAATTAAATTTTTATTTTCATTTATGTGTGTGTGTGTGTGTGTGTGTGTGTGTGTGTGTGTGTGTGTGTGTGTGTGTGTGTGTGCGTGCGTGCGTGCGTGCGTGTGTGTAATTTCATTTTGTTTATGGGGAAAGGTTGGGAATAATATTTGTTTCATTTCTTTCTTTAAAACTATCCTGCTATTTTTGTAAAGGTTTAATAAACAGACCCCCCAAAGAAGATATTGAAATTCTACAATGTAAAAACTGTTGTTTTATTTATTTATTTATTTTTTATTTAAATTTGCTTAAAATATTTGGGACAAACCCAACTGTTGAGTTAAAACTAGTGATTTGAGATATTGTTATGTGTTTTATTTAATTTGTGAACACAAATTAATAGTAAATACTATGAACTAATAAATCATGCCATTATCTAGACTTTTAAATAATACATCTATTTATTTATACAAAGATGGACTATATGCACACAGACTTTTAATTTTCAGCCAGGCAGTCCAAGGGCTTCCGGTAAACTATCTTTAAATTACAAAATTGTCACGTTTAATATTTTTAATATTTGATTTCTTTAAAAATCAGCGATTGCCACTGCCTGTTAGATATACAATATGAAGTGGGTCTCAGATTGGACAAGAAGCATTGCATTAAATTCCATTTTCCCCGGCATGTCTTTAAAACATGACAGTTTATTTTACCACAGTATTTTCAATGGAATTTCTGCGCTAGCCTGTTGCTACTGATGACGCTAGTGGTTTCAATGGTATTTCATCTCGTTTTACGCTTGAACAACCAAATGGGTGTCTATTTAATCTATTTAAATGAATGTTTTGTAATTACATTACAACATCGATGCTGTAAAAACAACCTTGTGAAATTTAAAATAGTCACATTAAGCTTTCACCGGAAGTTTATCATTCGCTGTGCTTAGAGCTTATTTCTTACAAAAAATAAAATGCTTTGCATTACTGAAATTTTTCACGTACAAATGTCTGTATCGTCAAAATGATCCATGTTTGCACAGATCCCTGAAAATGGAAAAAATAAGATGGATTCTGTATGCCAGGCTGGTAGTTGGCAATGTTAAATAATTATATATATATATATATATATATATATATATATATATATATATATATATATACTTAATACTGTAGTATTGACTGAACATATATGGTCACACTTTATAATAAGGTTTATTAGTCAATGTTAATTAAGGCATTTACTAACATGGACAAACAATGACCAATACATTTACTACAGTATTTGTTCATGTTAGTTAACGTTAGTTAACGAAAATACAGTTGTTCATTGTTAGTTCATGTTAACTCACGGTGCATTAACTAATGTTAACAAGCATGGGTTTGGATGTTAATAATACATTAGTAAATGCTCAATTATGATTAATAAATGCTGGACAAGTGTTGTTCATGATTAGTTCATGTTAGTAAATGCATTAACTAATGAACCTTATAGTAAAGTGTTACCACATATATGAATGCACATGGCATCACCATTTTCTCAAAATCATTTTTTGCTGTTTACACAGAGATGTTAATGGGTTTTCAAAGCCTTATTAAAACCCTGTTTATTAAAATAGCATTTTCAAAAGCTTCAAAAACAGTAAATGAATTGCATAGAAACACTTACATATTTAGTTGAATTTTGTTTGTTTAAACAGCCCCAGTCATCTTCTATTATAATTTAGCATTAAGATAATCTTATATTCAAACAACATCAAAGACAAAGATGAGAAAATGTTTCACTTAACCTGTATTTTCCTCAATACATGTCACAAATGATTTTTGTGATTTTGCAGCTTTACCAAAATATTTAGATTTGTTGGCTTTTTCATCTGATGCAGGTGAGCAATAATGAATTGTATGTCCATTTTAAGTAAACACATTTCATGATGTATAACCATATCCAAATAAAAGCTGCTCGATGCTAATCTTTAATTGCTTTTGAGGCTAAAATGTATGTACTTGTCTTTCCCTGATTCTATTAACTGACCTTGTCATGACCCAAAGGTTATACTCTTCTTCAATTACCAGCCATTACAATCTTAATTATCTCCTCACTACACACACAACTCCCTAGAGGTTGACAGTGTCCTGTTTGTCCAATCAGAAACGGCTACCTGTGCATCAATCGCCCAATCTTACACCTCCACCTCTCACCTTCGACATGTGAATCAGTGGACGTGTGGAGAGGCAAATAAAGTAATTTGTCAGCCTTCACAGACGGCTCATGCTCAGAACAAAGGATATAATCTGCTGATTTAAAAAACGGTGTTCATAATGCGAGTGTTCTTCAGTAAAGACGCAATTAACGTTCATTAGCTGCTCAGATTTTGCGTATCTCCACAGAAACATTTTTTCTTCTTTTGGTAAATATAACATGACACCACTCGGCATGCATTAATGATATAAAATACAAGTGATTAAAAAAAGCTTACCTGAGTCAAAATGAGAGCTCAGCGCAAAACTGGGGTTGAAAAACGACGCAGACATGACCAACAGTGTTACAGTCCCTGACATACTGAATATAACGCGAAGTCCAGTAACGGTGTCTCTGGTGTTAAATAGAAGAGTTTATTTTCTGTTCAAACGCGTCATTCCCGCGCTCCTCCATGTCACGGAGATAAAACATGAGAATAGCTGGATGAATCCACTGGTTTTGCGGTGCATTATCTTCAAGACGTCTCTCACCGCAAGCCACTGCCGTGTTGATGCGAGTCTTCTCTGGTCATTCTTGTTTGTAGGGTCTCTGCGGTGGGCGCTTCTGCTTCTCTGCACCAAACGACGAGCGCACTCCTTGTGCGTTTGGCTGAGGAGGTTTTAATAGAAGGGAATTCTGTCAGTGCTTTCCTTGTAATGTTTCAAGCCCCGAATGAGCAGTTTGTTAATAAGCCTGATGGGAGCTGTTCAGTGCTGAACGACACAGCGCCATCTTGCTCATCGCGAATCCTCCACAGACTCTCAAGCGGACTGATTCTGCTGGAATGGGGAGGAGATTGCGCCAGAAGCGCAGCTGGAAGTGACGCTAACATTTAACGCGCTCGATGAAAAGAAATTATCTAATTATTTGCTACATTACAGTTCGCGGAACTGTGGCTCACAACTTTTATGTTGACCAGTGTCCTGAGGAAACATAGACTCTTGCATAATTGCTTATTATTAACGAATGGTTTAGACTTTGAACCCTGATTGAATTAACCATGTTTGAAGCTAATGTAGCCAATCAGTGCAGATTTTAATAATCAGTAATGGTTGAAAATTTGCACCAAATTTGTGAACTCATTAGCGCCAACATCCTTGAGGGAAAGAACTACAATCTCATATAGAAATGTAATAGGCTACCGATAGCTAAGGTCAACATTCGGAGTGAATCAAAAATGCTTTTCGAAATTGTCCCAGCAGGCTGTCAACATGACATCACATTGATGTTGTACACAAATGTCGTGGGGACATTGCATTATGTTTAGAAATGAAAATTGGGTTGATGTCAGAACCCAACGTCAGGCCGATGTCAATGTGCATCCTAAAATCAACGTCTACAGGTTTTGATTGGATTTTGGCTGCCATACCTGACGAAATGTCAGTATTTGACGTCAATATGACATTGGTTTAAGATGTTGGCTCAACATTGGATTTTGGTCGCTTTCCAATACAACCTAAAATCAACCAAATATCAATGTCATTTGACATGGTTTTTGGACAACAAAATAATGTTGTCCTTAGACGGTGGAAGGACATTGAATTTTGGTCACTTTACGTCACAACCTAAATAAAACCTAATATTAAAACATCTCTTGATGTTGCGTGCTGGGCGTCACACTGGCGCAGTGGGTAGCACGATCACCTCACAGCAAGAAGGTTGCTGGTTCGAGCCTCGGCTGGGTCAGATGGCATTTCTGTGTGGAGTGTGCATGTTCTCCTCATGTTCGCATGGGTTTCCTCCAGGTGCTCTGGTTTCCCCCACAATCCAAAGACATACGCTATATATAAGCTAAATTGGCCATAATGTATGTGTGTGTGTAAATGCCAGCGTCTATGGGTGTTTCCTAGTGTTGGGTTGCGGCTGGAAGATAAAACATATGTTGGATAAGTTGGTGGTTCATTCCGACCCCTGTTTAATAAAGGGACTAAGCTGAAATGAAAATGAATGAATGATGTTGTGTGCCTGCTGGGGTCCTAGGACAAGAATGGGTGTTGTTTAATAGTTTTAGGACAACTTTGATGAAAGATGATGATCCGCTTTAAATGTTGACTACTATATATGGCAATATATGCAAATTACATATATGACATATACATTCATGTCTGGATTTCACAAAATATGCCAAATATGCAACATCTTAAAATACTGCAAAATGCCTGTTTACATATATACTGTATTTTCAACCATTGTAATTACAAATATGTTCAACTATATTTTATATGTATTTTCATATGTAACAAACAATGTATAACATATGTAAGAAACAATGTATTTCAGGTTAACTACAATAAATAGATAAGATACTGTAGATAGCTACAGTGCTCAGCATAAATGAGTACACCCCATTTAGAAAATTTAGATTTTTATCCATTTCTCAGTAAATATAGGCAATATATTTTGGTGCTTTTGAACAAAGCAGATTTATTAAACAGATATATTAATTAAAATAATATTTTATTAACTAAACATCTTTAGAAATAGAAAGATTATACATTTAAATTCATGTGAAATGTTGCAAAAAGAATCACAAACTGCAAAATTTCAACAATTTTTTTTATTTGTTTCTCTTGATTTTTGCTTTTTTTTAATATCGTATTTGATATTTTTCCCTAACATATAAATTTGAGCTACTAATTTTTGGACCGTTATCATATTATCATAAATTATTTTGTTAGATAAGCTCCAGATTTGGATTTAGTATTGATTAATCTAATGTATATGCACAAATATAATACTTTAAAGCATAGAATTTATAGAAAATAGAAATTTAAATGAAAGATTTGTGAGAGCTGTACTCATATATGCTGAGCACTGTATATAGCGAGATAGCTAAATGGATGGATAGAGGTATCTCATTTATATACAAGTGGTCATTGAAACCTGTTTCCAGAATTCTGAACTCCCATTGATTTTTTCCAATCTTCCAATAAGATTTAGCTGTAAAACAGTTTGTTATGCTGCTTGATGAAGCAAACCGGTATCTCGTAATTATATTCATATTTTTTTGTAATGTAATTTTTATGTGTTTTCATAAACACACTTGTTTGTAAAAAGAAATTTGAGCGTTTTCTGCCATTTGTTATTCCCCGTAGGCAAATGAATCAGAAGTCCTAAAATAATCACAAAAAGAGCTTTCTTCCGCACTACAGAATAAAGTGAATACCACTTCCAGTGGAGTTTCTGAAGAGTGTATTCCATGGACACGTCAGTTCTCCAATAGGCCACAGGGGAGGACTTGTGAATGGAAGTGTAATCCATTGATGGTACGGTAGGTCATGTAATAGTAACAACAAGCGGATGCAGTATGTCCAAATTTTATTCCTATTACCCAAACTCATACTATACTGAACATACATTTGATCTGTCATGACATTTAAAATCAATTGTGGCACCTACTTAAGACAGCAAGCAATTTCGGACACCTCTTAAGAATAGTGCCTTCAATAACCTCCAGCAGCATTTGCCTTCAAAGAGTATATCAAAGAGTATAATAGTGTGTCCTGTTCCCAAATGTGTAGACAACTTGAACACATTTGGCCTTACACTGTGTTTTGTGTCCTAACAGGAAGCTCATTCAGAGGCTTTAGTCATAATGTCAAGTATTCGGTTTGTCTGAGACAACATGTCACTCTGTCAGTGTTGCCGTGGAAACACTGGCTAGCGAGCGTGTTCATACACAGTTCTGAGATGAATGTTAAAAGCACCTCTCTTTTTTTTTCAACCCTCCCACTTTTCTCTTACTCAAACGCACTGCAGAATTCTGTCTCTGTTCACATGCCTGCAGGTGAAAACAGACAACCATGAGTTGCTATGCTTTTTACGCCTCTTTTATTTCACAGGATTTGTGTGCTTTTTAGATAAAGAGAACAGCGGGAGAGTGACATGAAAATAAAGGGAGAGAGAAGAGAAATGGAATCGGCACATGACCCAGGATTGCGACAATGAATGTCACAAAACATTCAGAAATAAGTAATTACAAAACCGCTTGAAAATTCTCAGGTGTACTGGATTTACTAGGTAATATTTGTTTTATTCTATAAACAATATTTGATCTAGGGCTGCACAATATATCTTTTCAGCATCGATATCGCAATGTGCGCAATAGTCACATCGTAGGATCTGCAATGTGGAGTTGATTTTTTCACCAGGAGCCACAGTTGTAAAGTCCAACCATAATAGAGTACACATTTATCTTTTGCATGTGCTTTTAAGGCCTGTGGTTGTGTGAGGACTTTGTTTAAAGCATTCAGAGACAAGAAATGTTTATAGTTTTTAACCAAATGAACATTAAATGTATAGAATTATTAATATGATAAAGACGTGCTACAATTATATTTGATTATTCAATTTATGTATTAAGACTACAAGTTCAGTCATGCACCGCTCACACGCACCTGTTCTGGATTCTGCTGATTGCGCACAAACACAGAATCGTTACGGATTGATTACAAGGACTATTTATACAGCAAACACACACACACATCAGTGCTGAGTCTTGTTTAGCTGTATTGTGATCAATACAACTCATTTTCCTTGCCTTGTCGTGTTAGACCCTTGCCTTGTTTTGTTTATTCATGTTTGCTGCCTGCCTTTTGACCATCCGCCTGTTTACAGACCACGACTCTAGATTGCCCGTATGCATCTGTTTGCTGCTGTATTGACTATTGCTTGCCTGACCATTCCATGTTGAATAAATCCTGCATTTGGAAACGCACTCCGTTGACCAGCATCCCTTCACATTGCAATTAAAGTCATCTGGTAAAATGGTATTTATAGCGCAATATATATTGCCGAAAACAAAATATCTGTTTTTTTATCATCACTTATTTCTTCTAAAATTAAAAAATATTGTTTTAGATTTTAATTTTAAAGAATTGTAATTTTATGCACTTAATTACAATATTTGACATTTTAAATTGGGAATATCTTCAGTTTTTTCAGACCAAACAAATATATTTTACTTGTGCTTCAGAAGAATGACAAAATCTGCATTCAAATTCACATTTTCAAAACTAGAAGTTTCTCGCTTTTGCCAATTTTCTTCAGCATCTCTTCAGATCTCCTGACCAATCAAATGCTTTCTAAAATGTGAGGCACCCTTCTCCTTACTCTATACCCCAATATACTTAAAGATTCTTTTCACAAGACTGTTATGACACATTTAATGGTCGTCATAATCTTAAATCCTTGACAGCTTTTAATATTTAGATTTATATTTAGAACATTTATAAGCATTTATGAATATATTATATCATCTTTGCGTCAAATTACAAAAAGAAAAAAAAACACTTATGCGAGGTGTTCGTAATACAGCATTTATGGGGCTGAGAGTAAAATTTACGTTATTCTCTCCTCCGACTGTCAGTCTCACACAATTTTTTTTTTCTTTTCCTGAAAGTCTTGATAACACCATCATTGAGTTTTTCTTTAATTATTTCAGCAATTATGGTTGTAAAAAAATTATTTGTTGTACTCTCCTATTCACAGAACTCTAAGTTTACCCAACCGTTAACAAATATCCCAACTGTTAACAAATATCCAAACTCTAAATGTCCTGTAATATCCTGCTGAGAGTGACATATTTAGAGGAATATGTAAATTATCATAATGAGGTGGATTTGACAAATGAGGGGATAACAATGGCAAAGTTATGATACTTAAATTATAAAGTATATTTAAAACTATAGACAATATTTATAAGCATTTAAAAATCTCAGAAAAGTTTTGAACGGTAGTTTACAAACTAATGTTTAGACCAAAATGCTTTAAGATTGTGAAACTGATGAACTGGTGTTGTACAAATGCACAGCACATGCATTTACTAGTTATCTAAATAATCATTCTGGCTATAGAGTGCACTGGAGCTGAAACACAACCTCTTAAAGGCGCTCAGACAGGAGATTTCTCTCTGAAATTAGATCAGTTACTGGATAGCCACACTGAGTGTAAAAGTGGAAGAGACTAATAGAGGGAGAGTGAGCATCATTCATCCACAACCGATTTATCAGGTATCCCATAAAAAATACCAAAGCATTCGACTAGGCTTTGAGCCATGGACATCTAATATAAGATGTAAATAACGCCACACTGGGGAAACAGAACAGATGATTCTTAATTGATCTGAGAGCGCGGCATGGTCTTAAATATTCAAAATAGCCTCAACCAGCAACAAATCCCTTTAGAAATTAAGCCTCCATGAGGGACCCATAATCCCAAAATAACATTAATATAAATAATTAGACTTGAGCTCAGACGATTAAAGACAACATTAGCTTCCTCTGAACCATCAACGCAAACTGAAGGGCTTGACCTTGAGACAAAGCTTAACAAATGACTTCAATCAACACTCAGATAAATTCACAAACACCAGTAACAAACACTTCAGCTTATCTGTCCCTCACTCACACTGGCAGCTTTTGTTATTTAAAGTCTGTGTGAGATCAAAATGTACAATGTTTATTTTGCTAGCATAAGTGTTGTCGTGATACCAGAATTCAGTACTGAAATTTTTAAAAACGTCCGTTTCCCGCTAACATTTGAGCTCTGTTGAGCACGTTAATAAACATCGCCTCTCATGCTCCGCCTCTTTGCCCTTATTTGGTCACCCCCAGTCGGTGCGTTGACGCACAAACAAATTGGCGACATTTTGCCATGCCTACTTGTAGCTTCATTTGCGCTCTTCAGAAACCTATGGGTGATGTCACAGATACTACGTCCATATCTTTTACAGTGTATGGTTTTGATCCAAATTGTGCCATTTTGGTGACTGTTCCTTTAAATTTAAACAAGATTGTGCTCTTTTTAAAAGAGGGCAGAGTTATAAATACCTATGCATTAGCATTAGGGATGTCAAAATTAATTGTTTCTTCGGTGCACCGCGATGCAGACGTGGACAATTCGGTATCGGTTCAGTATCAATCATAACTGGTTATTATGCACTGACGTAATTTATCTCATATGCGCTATATGCAGTAGCTTACTATGGCGAGGGAGGCGAGCGTGAGTATTTATAACGCTCCAACTACTTAAAAACTCAGAAACTGTGCACAATTTCACTGCGTGTGTGTTTGCTGGACAGTCTTTCATTGACACAACAGAAGCCCCTATTTCACTGCGATTGAGATAATGAAAGTAAACTCCATTTCTCTCTCTCACTGTGCCCCATTTGACCTGCTGGCATGACTTTTCCTTTCCTCTCGGCTGTCACAGCGATACTTCTGGATACAGACACAAGCACATGTCTGCAGAGTTTTCTCCACCGTGTCTATCATGGATCAGCTGTGATCGCCGCTGCTGTTTATCAGTGTCTCTCATCTGTGAAGTGCGTCAGCGCATAAGAGCCAATCGCAGCCCTTTCTGTTGAGCATGTGACCAATCATAGGGGTAAAAGAAGGAACCTGCTAAACAGGACTCAGAAAGCGAGCGGGATATTTATATTTGTTTATTTGCTATAAATGATTGTGTTGTATAAAGGTACAGTATATATATATATATATCTGACTGTTTGTATTAAAGGACAAAATTGTATTACAAATAGTATAGAAATAGAAATATAATATGCCGAACCGAATCGATGGCATGATAATCGTAACCGAACCGTGAGACCAGTGTAGGTTCACACCTCTAATCAGCATCGTGGCAGATTTAAAACAGGACTAACATAATCTCAGAAGTGGCTCAGAAGAATGTAGCCTATAGAGACTGCGGTGATTCTAAAAAATAGAATGAATACATTTTAACCATTAGAGACTAGGGTTGTCACGATACTGGAATTAGGTACCAATTGACAGTAAAATTTTCAAAACATCCATTTCCCGCGAACATTTGAGCACTATTGAGCACGTTCTTAAACACAGCTGATTTGCCATTGTGTTCACTTGCTCAACAGAAATGAAAAGGACACTGGTGCTTTTCAAAGTCTAGTCGATCAGCTAGTTTGTCTATAAGCTCCAGTGTCCCTGTATCTGTGTTTACACTTAGTAAACAGCAGTGAGTTTGGTGAACTGATGACCTTCACGGCCAATCACAGTCATTTTTGTTGAGCACTTGAACACAAATCAGCGCTGTTTAAGAAAGCGCTCAACAGCGCTCAAATGTTAGCACGAAATAGATCTTAAAATCTATTAAAATCGAAGAAATTTAAGTACACCTGAGGCGGTGATGCTGTTAAATCGTGGTGGGGATTATTTTATAAGAATTCAATCAACGAACCAGAGTCAGTTCTTCCACTTACACATGTGTTTCAGTTAGTAGTATCCCAAACAACTATATAGCAACCCTGTACAATAATGTCCCATTAGTCAGCATTAATGCATGCACTAACAGTAACATTTGTTGCCATTTTAGTAATCTTCTTAATTAATACAAATTAGGATAGTAAAGAAAATAACTTGCTCATAATGTTAACTTGGATACTGAGTAAGGAATAATTATTAGAAAATAATGCACAATTATTCCTTAATATGAATAGGTGTATTTTTGATAATTACCAATATTTTTAATTAACAAGATGTAACCGTTAGTGAATGCAATGATATTGATTAATGAGAAATTACAGTAAATTGTTGCAATAGGTGTTTAGGCTACCACTAACTAAACCACATCCAGTATCTCAACAAAATGACTGCACATTTATAAACATTCATTATTCTTATCTGCACAAACAGACTGAAAAGAAAAACAGGGCTCAATTTTAGAGACTTGTGGTGATTAAACGAATGTACGGTAGAAGTGTTATTGTGCTGCTATTACTGTAGAAGTCTAATAGGGAAGGATTGATTCGCCTAGAGTTCAGCTTAGTGCAACTCCATTGTTATAAAAATGCACACTGACTGCCAATCTCCTACTAATTGACTCTCACAAACATCTGCCCATTATGCCCGACTAGTACATTATCGGACATTTTAAAGCATAAAGGGACGTGAATCGGCAATTACAGACACTATTATTGCTGAACTGCACATTGCATGAAATGTTTTCTGTACAGAACTCTCAAAAGGTATAATTCCAGCAAGCACAGGATGTCAACATGATGTCAGATTAACATTGTACTCCAACGTCGTGGGTACACTGCAATTTTCTTTGGAAATGAAAATCGGGTTGATGTCAGAACCGAACATCAGGCAGACATCAATGTCCAACCTGAAATCAACTAAATATTAACATCCAATGACGTTACCACTATGACGTCTATCAGACATTGCATTTTGGTTGCCATACCTAACGAATAAATGTCAGTATTTGACTTGATGTTGGCTCGACATTGCATTTTGGTCACTTTTCAACACAACCAAAAATCAACCAAATATTAACGCCATTTGACGTCGTTATTGGATGTCATAATGATGTTGTACTTAGACACTGGCTAGACATTGAATTTTGGTCACCTGACATCACGACCTAAATCTAACCTAATATTAATGTCTTATGACGTTGTGTGCCTGCTGGGATGACTTTAAAGAGTTTGAAATTCCACACTTTCATGACTTATCGCATACAATTATGAGAATTAAAATCATCTCTGAACCATCTGAGAAAATCTGAGTTTGACCCGAGAGCTTCATCGCTTTTCAGAAAGAACATCAGGAGGCGGCAAATCAGAAAATGCACTTTACTGAACACACACACACACACACACACACACACACACACACACACACACACACACACACCACACACACACACACACACACACACACACACACACACACACACACACACACACACACACACACAATCCTTTTATAAAATCAGTTTTGATTGTACCGACTGATGTGTGATTAAACTGAATGTTATGACAGCTATGCCATTTTTTTTTTATTATGAGGCTTAAATGCATTTCTAAAAGCAGATTTTTTTTTCTTTAAGGATGTGTCTTGGTGTGGTGAATCATAACAGCTTACATAATAAATTGCAGTGTCTCCGAATGCTTAATTTAAAGCAGAAAGCTCCCCTCGAGTCTTCTCTAGCCTTTTCCCCCCTATTTGTCATCTTCGCTTTTCCATTCTGATCCACTTGGCTGTGTGGCAAACAGCCATCTCCCTCAATTACGTGCCTCTTCGTCAACCGACTGCTACAACCAAGCAAAAGCTGGACACATGGTAAAGCGATTATACACAGGAGCACAGCCTAACGCACATCAAGGTGTATGTGTGTGAACGGCTATCAGAGTTGTCGTTTTTGAAGTCTGGAGCCCGAGGCGAAATGCGAGAGAGCACTAAATCAGCTCCATTTGTGTTTACTCTGCCATGTCAATACTGCTGGGAGAGACTGAAAGAATTCGGCTTCTGAATGTGAGGGAAAACCGGGAGAAGACAAAGATAGTGTATGAATCATCTGAAGGCTAATGTATGCACGTTATGGAGGTATTATGTAACTTGCATTACATAATAGCTTGAATATGACGAAGAATTAGGTTCCTCATTCTTCATAGCTGACTGTAAATAGGTAGTGAAATCATTTATACTTCTCCAATGCAAATAATTATGGATACTTGCTTTTGACATAAAACAGGCCCGTAGTCAACCTGGTGAAAGGGGTGGTTATTTTTTTTCTTAAACAGTGGAACTTTTTGCAGGTATTTGCCTCATTTTCTATTAAATTACGAAATTTAAATAGGCTGCATTTTAGTGATATTTTAAGCACTTTTTTGCTGGATTAGCTTGTTGGATTGTCATCATAACCATAATTTTTGATGTACCAAAAACATTTTTACTAAAGATTTACAATTATCATTTACATTATATATGCTACATCATCAATTACATCATATATCATTAAAAAATAGCAATCTGTTAAAGTTTTAAATTAAAAACTAGCCTATTGTCATTTAAATATTATTCATTTAAATAGCAAACTGGCCCACAATTCAATTCAATTCATCTTTATTTCTATTAAATAGTCATTTATTTCTATTGAATAGTACATTTAACTTGTGTTAAAGCCTTCTTCGAGGGATTATTTTCACTATTTAAGATGGTATAGCAGTCAAAATAGGACAAATGAGCTCATGTATGGGACTAATTCTGGAACTTCGTCAGTGAGGAGTGGGTCTTTCGAACCACCAAACCCCCCCCCCCCCTTTTTTTTTTTTGCAACGGGCCTGTAAAATATAATATTTTGTTTTTATTTTGAGATGGAAATAATAAAAGTTGTGGTGGAAAATGTCAAATTAATTGACGATAGTCCAAATCCCAAAATGTCAAAATGAATAGATATAAATTTGGAGGTCAGAGAAAAAGAGTCAAAATTGCAAAATATATGTATAGAAATAATAGAAAATCTGGATTTTTTTGGATATTGAAAAACATGATTTTTTTAGGCTCAAGGACAAAAACACATCAAATGCGCTAAATGTAAATTTAAATATACAAATAAATTGACTCAAACTCAGAATTAAAACACGTCAAAATTGCAAGATATAAACTAAATTCAGTGTGAAATCAGAATTGTGGGAGACACTGTGGCTCAGTGGTTAGCACTGTTGCCTCACAGCAAGAAGGTCGCTGGTTCGTTTCTGTGTGGAGTTTGCATGTTCTCCTCGTGTTTGTTTCCTCCGGGTGCGCCGGTTTCCTCCACAGTCCAAAGACGTGTGCTATAGGTGAATTGAGTAAACTGAATTGGTCGTAGTGTATGTGTGTGAATGTGTGTGTAGGGATGTTTCCCAGTACTGGGTTGCAGCTGGAAGGGCATCTGCCTCGTAAAACATATGCTGGATAAGTTGATGGTTCATTCCGCTGTGGCGACCATTAATAAAGGGACTAAGCCAAAGGAAAGTGAATGAATTAAATCAGAATTGTCAGATGCAAAAAATAAAACAACAAGATTTAAAATCAGAATTCCAAGAATAATATTTAAAAAAAATGGCTAAATGTAAACTCAGAAATAAAATAAATAAATTTCATTTCAGAAATCCAAAGAACACACAAAATTTTGAGATGTAAATCAATTCAGAGGGTGGGGGAAATCTAAATTGTGATATTTAAACTCAGAAAAAAGTCAGAATTGCAAGATACAATTCAGAATGTAAAAAAAATCTGAATTGTTAGATAAAACGTCACAATTACCCTCTGACTTTTTCTTATTCTGTTGCAGAAATAAACTTCTATAAATAATAGTTGTCACATCATTCATTTTCTTTTTGGTTTAGTCCCTTTATTAATCTGGGGTCGCCACAGGAGAATGAACCATCAGCTTATCCAACATATGTTTTACGCAGGAGATGCCCTTCCAGCTGCAACCCATCACTGGGAAACATCCATATACACTCATACACTATGGACAATTTAGCTTACCCAATTCACCTATACCTCATGTCTTTGAACTTGTGGGGGAAACCGGAGGACCCAGATAAAACCCACGCAAACACATGGAGAACATGCAAACTCCACACAGAAATGCCAACTGACCCAGCCGAGGCTCGAACCAGCGACCTTCTTGCTGTGAGGTGATCCTGCTACCCCCCTGCACCACCATGACGCCTGTTGTCACATTAATCTAAGGCTAAACATAGAGATATGGTGGTGGCATATAGGCATGGCACAATAACTGGTTTCAACATTTACCGTGGTTTGGAAAACTCAAGGTTTTAAAACTACTGTCTTACAAAAACGTACTATCTTACAATTCTTAAATCAAAAAGCCTTTTCTAGACTAATAAATAGTGTGGTCTTGCTTTCAGAAGTAATGCATCAAAATTGAGTGTTTTTTCCTTAAAACAGGCTCAATCTGCCAATGTGTAAGTTAAATAATCTTGTTTTTGCTTTGAAATAGGAATATTTTGCTTGCTTTAAGGAGCAAAGTTGTGCATATTATTTCTAAAAACAAGACTATGTATTGCTTGTCTGGAAAATGTTTCTCGATTTAAGAGTTTTTAGTTATTTGGACTAGAAACGAGACACAACTGTAAATTGAAGAAGAAATGGGAATGTTATTTGTGCATTAAACGGATAGTTCACCCAAAATGAACATTTCCTGTTATTTTTCTCGCCTACAGATCATCCAAGATGACTTTTTTGTCTTCAGTGGAACATTGAGGAAGATTTTAGGCTGAATCTGATGGTGATTGGTATAATGGCAGTGAATGGTGACAGAGTTATTAGATTAAATAAACACACCTAAATGAGTCTAGGTCAGTGGCTGTGGCTTCTGGTGACGCGCTGAGGTCTTGTGGAGCCGAATGATCAATCGGTGTAAGAGTCTGAACATTATTTACAATATTAATAGCTTTAATCCACATCCTGGTCAAACAGTTCTCGGTGCATTTGTGAATGTAGTCCGATAGTAGTCCTGAGACTTCAAATTTATCATATTAAAATTTTCTGTTATACCGCTCCCAAAGGTGTATGTCATGTTTTTTTAAGTCTTGTAAAGAAATCTGTGTTATTGAAACTAATGAAGATAGCTTTTTTTATAGAAGATTTTTAGCCAGACATTTAAAAAGAACTTATTTTAGAGCAGTGATCACAATACCGTGATATTTTTATCCAAGGTTATCATACCATCAGAAACTTATACCAGCCAATGCCTTGTTGCATACATCAACTATAATAAGTGATAACAGATTAGCATGTAACTGAAGAAATTCACAGATTAAACACGACCAGTTTCTATCAAGTCTCCAACCAGGTCTTTTAAGATCACACTGCTTCATTTGCATGAGTTACACTGACCCTTCATGCCTTGAGGGACATAAGATGATGCCTCTCAGAAGAGCTGATTCCCCTCATTAATCAAACAGTGAGAGTTAATGTTCATTACAAGCATTAAAAGCCTCCTGCAGTGGCTCTGCAAACATTCATCTATACATGAGAGAACATCTCCTCGGCTATTATTACTGAGAGCTTTATGCTTACACAAGCATTCATGTTGCTCTACAGCTATTTTGAGTCCAACCTACTGAAATGTCCAATAGATTTGCAGCTTACACAACAGCATTTCAGACAATAGAGGATGGTGAATTTAAGAAAGACATAGATCAATATCCCCAGATGGCAATACAACGTGTATAAATCACTAAACCTCAATATAGCCTAATGAAATGCCTGATAGTTTTAGAGTTCATTACAAATATAGTAGATTTTATACATTAATATTGCCGCCTTATTCTTTTTATCTATATATTAGAATGTTAAATGTGTATGTGTACCTAAATAAATGTGTGTATGTGCCGTTAAACGCCCTCACAAGTAAAGCTAGTAATAATGACCTCATGGGAGCATTTTTTGGTCCCAATGAGGAAAAAGGCTTATAAATCACCCCAACTTAAGTATTATTAACCTAAGAATTATAAATATTATAAGACTAAAAGCATGAAAAGGTAAAAAAAAAAAATCTAACTGTTTTCTGTAAGGGTTGAGTTTTGGGGTAGGGTTGAGGTAGCCTGTTTCATTACGTCTATGAGAAGTCCCATAAAGATAGCTGTACAAGAGTGTGTGTGTGTGTGTGTGTGTGTGTGTGTGTGTGTGTGTGTGTGTGTGTGTGTGTGTGTGTGTGTGTGTGTGTAAATTTCTGGTGGGCGCAGTAGTCTGAATAAAGACAACAGTGTGTGTGTAAACCTTGGTAAACAGATAAGACAGCAGCAGAGAAACACTTCCCCCACACTCTATCATTTAACATTTAACAGTGTAAATTCGTCACGTGACAGTAATTTCATAAGCATTCACATCCTACCTTTACACCATATGCCTATTTTCAGCACTGAAGCATCCAGTCCTCCTTTTTTGCATCTTTCTTTCTTTCTTTCTTTTTTCTTGGTTATATTGTCAGCCTCCTCAGGTGAAAACTCAGAAACCAAAGTCTCAAACTTAGAAGTAAACAAACCCCATTCAGTGCCTGTGTGCTCAGGTTTTATCATTTAATCCTTAATTTTAGAGACAGCGTGCTAAAACGAGGTTATGTACCCATTTCATTTAGCGGCAACTGCTAATGTTTAACGCATGATGGCAGTATTGTAAAACTACAGGAAGTGCAAAACACACCAATTGCAAACGCTGAGCAAACTTTTATGTTGACTTAAACTTGTAAAAGATCATTTTAGTGTATTTTTTTCTGTTGTTTGCATTATTAGAAAATGACTCATTGATTATTTAGCATTAGACACAGATATATAAACTTTGTGTATCTGGAGGGGTGGATTTAACCAACAAGTGGCCGCGTAGGGCTCCAGTAATATGGGGGCCAACCTGAGTTAGAAGTTTATATAAATTATATATAACAGGCCCGTAGCCAGTCCAACGAAAGGGGTGGTTCTTTTTTCTCAAAAAGTGGACCTTTTTTGCTCACCTCACCTCATTTTCTATTTAATTCTGAGATTTAAGTACTGCTTTTTAGTGACATTTTAAACACTATTTTTAGCTGGATTAGCTTGTCAGATTGTCGTCATAACCACACTTTTTAATGTACCAAAAAATTTCTAAAGATTTAGAAATAAAACTTGTTAAATACACACGTATTACGTCATATATTATTATAAAAAATAGGAATCTGTTAAAATTTTGAATTAAAAACTGTAATCTATTGTCATTTGTTAGGCAAATAACAAACAGACCAGTACATTTAACTTTCCTCAGTCAGAATTTGGCCCTTTGAATAATAATAAAACACATAATAATGTAGAGATTCACGATTTTTTCTAGCCTCTCCTGTAAAAAAGTACTTTGAAAACTCATGTAAAGCAACAATAGTCAAATTAGTCTTCAAATTAATTTTAATATGAGCAACTTTTGGTGCTTTAAATTGAATCCTTTTTATTGCTTTTTTTGTTTCAAGAATAAGCTCCAAGATTTCTAATAAAAGTTAGCTGTAAAAGGTTTTCTATATTACACAACATTACAGTAGGTCAGTAGTGAAAGATGACCTGCCTTACGTCAGATTCTTATGTTTTCTTGCACAGCTGGATGTTGGACTCATGATAATTGTTTGCATTGGCCAAAACTAATTAGCTGAGAGTCACACCAAAGCAACAGCCAACAGAGGATTCATCTTGGTCTTAAAGCGTTTTCGATGGGTTATTGAACAATGTCTGTGTTTACATTGTAAACTACTTACAAAATCGCTCTCCATCGTTGACTATCACTTACGTGCCTTCTCCTGTTAAACTATCCACATTGTGTTGAATAAATTGGTTAAAAGAGTTAACCATCCCTGTCTTCATTTTGTGACCGTGACAATAACGGTTCATACCATTGTCAGTCCATGTGAGGGGGAGAAGGAGATGGGGGGGGGGTCATTCAACAATCTAAAACCAGCAGATTAGGAGCACCGATAGACACTGTAAGAGTTCCCAAAATGTGGAGAACCATGTTTTCTCATAAAATAGGTGTTTGTTTCAATTGCCTAAAAGTAACATTACACTAGATGCACTGTTAGTAGTTTGTCCTAAAGGCAAAATGGCTAATCAGGTCAGAATACGCTAAATAGTGAAGGATTTGGATTTCTACCTTCCAATACATCTCAGCATGGATCAACTTTTATCCTTTTCTCATCCTGGTTCTCATTTTTAGTAAAGATGATTATTGAATAATGAATAAAATTAACACATTGCTTAAAATAAGAATGTTCAGTACATTTGCCTGTTTCTTTGTAACTATTTTTCAAGAGCCACCAAACTAGGTCCGAGGTCATGGAGACCTCGAGTGGAACTGAAGGACTGAGGACAGGAAACAACTGTTTCTATTGTTATTTCTATGAGTCAATACTATCGAAAATGTCTAAAGTGATTTTTATGATTAATTCTTTTAAAGAGATTCTACTTTGTATTCAAGTGAGATTTTTGTGTAGTAAGGATATTATAACTGCCTGAATGTAGATTATACCGGTTTTGATAGACAGCTGAGAGTACACTCAGCCTTGGGTAAGAAACAGATTGTACTTTTACGTGTGTGTGTGTGTGTGTGTGTGCGTGTGTGTGTGTGTGTGTGTGTGTGTGTGTTCTATTTGATTGTGGATCTGTTTCACAGGTCTGGGGTCAGCTCTAAACAGTCTAGTGGATGTCTGATGTTTATATGGTTAAGATATTGTTCAGAATTGTACACACCCACCCACGTGGAAATTTTCCTAGTCTATCTGTGTTTTAACCAATCAGGTTAAAACCCCTATTTGTATGACGCAGTTACTGACGTTATGTGAGAGTATAATTATTGATTTGTAAGCAGAGCGGCCTAGGAACTCATTGCAAGTGTTGAAGCTGGCTTCTACTGATGAAACTGCAAACTATTTTCAGTACACTTTATTTATTTGAATCTCTAACTCGAGCTCTTCATCTGACAGACTGCTCATTCTTTGGATTAAAACTGTAAATAATCCCAACAATAGCCTATCCCACAAACACTGAAAACTTAAATACATTTTATGAATACATTAGATGTCATTTAAATAGACATGCATTTGATTCACTGAAGCATGTATTACACAAACTAATATTACCCAAAAAGTTGAGCCTCCGCAGTTGTTTTATAATTCGCACCTTGAACAATATTAATTATCAGACTATAATATATAAAAAACAAATATATTCATTACTCAAACTTAAGCCCAATCATCAGAAACTGTGAATTGTCAAATACTCTCCTATGGCAGTTCAATAGTGTATTTGTCTTTCCTTTTTTATTTTTATTTGTTTATTTATGATGTGATGACAGGTTTAGAGATAGTACTGAACATTGTGTTTATCTTTATACTTGTGACCCTAACCTGTAAACTGATAGATAGACAACACTGTTAACCGACGCAAATATTTAGCTGTAAAAAGCAAATTGACATTACACTGATGTACTCCATGCATGTTCTTAAGGCACGGGTGTACATAATGAAAATAATTACAAGAAAAACAATTCCACGCCACACATCAACCTTATATTTAACATAAGAGTGGCATTATTTGTAAATTTAACGTGTCTGGCTTCCCATGTCATCTGCTTACATTTCTTTGTTATACAACGTAGCTTTTTATGCTGCTTATTGCAAACTCATATTTCTTATGTGTTATTCATTCATTTTCTTTTGAGCTTAGTCTCTTTATTAATCTGGGGTCGCCACAGTAGAATGAACCGGCAATTTATTCAGCATATGTTTTACGCAGCGGATGCCTTTCCAGCTGCAACCCAGTACTGGGAAATACCCATACACTCTCACATGCACACACATACTCTACGGGCAATTTAGTTTATTCAATTCACTTATAGTGCATGTCTTTGGAATTGTGGGGGAAACCGGAGCACGCGGAGGAAACCCACGCGAACACTTGGAGAACATGAAAACTCCACACAAAAATGCCAACTGACCCAGCCAAAACTCGAACGAGCGACGTTCTTGCTGTGAGGCGACAGCACTACCTACTGCGCCACCCTTCTTATGTGTTATCATTATTGTTAAACAGTTGATTTGTAGTTTTACAGTTTTCTGCAATCGAGAGTTTCCTTGGCTGCGTTTTGGAGCACTGTCTTGCTGAAATGTCCACTCTGGTTTCCTCTTCATCATTCCGCTAATGTAGATGTTAGACTGAAGCAGCTATTCATTTACACGGACGAAGGGCGGAAGGTTGATGAAGAACTGTTGAGAGATTTCAGCTTCTGTCTGGGCTTTCACTGCCGTTCTACACTTCCCTTTATTCATGTGTTCAATACTTTTTCCCTGCATCATTTCATTTATTACACATAACAATTAGGTTTGCTTTCTTTGCATTGTTGTTACCAACATTTGGTGAAAATTTCAAGTCAACAGCACCTTCAGAAATATATGTTTTCTGAGAAAAATGGCGATGTGTTCAATACTTATTTCCCCCACTGTATATCAAATTCTGTCATTTACTCATCCTCAACTTGTTCTTGAGTTTATTTCTTCTGTTGAACAAAAGAAAGATACATTGAAAAATGTTGTAAAAAAGCAGCCATTGACTTCCATTGTAATTTTTTGTTGCTACTGTAGATGTCAATGGCTGCTTTTTTACAACATTTTTCAAAAAATCTTGTTTCTCAAAGAGGAAAGAAACTCATAAACCCTTAGAACCACTTCTGAGTAAATGAATAAACATTTAATGTTTTAAAATTTGTCTTAAACCAAACCAAGTATTTGTATTTTTAATTTATGTGCATAAATAAGAGCATAGAGAGGAGTAATGAACGACAATTTCCGATTTATTGTCAGCTTGAAAATGCACCCTGCTGTGTGTTCATATTTCCAATTTCTATTGATGATCCCTTACCATTTTTATGAAAGTGAAATCATTCATTTGACCAGAAAGTTAAATTATTTGGTGAAATAAAATGTTAAATACAATCAAAACAGAGCATCAATTAACCAAGCGAACCTTAACAGCACAAATAAAAATAAATCACAATGAAATTCACATTTTAATGCCAACTCAAAATAAGATATTGCACTTTAAAGCTTCCAAGTAAGGTTAAGCTGTAAACGTAATCGTCTAAGGTATAAAAAGTCCTCTTAAAAATAGAAAACTTCTCGACTCTATAAATAAGCCATCTATAAAGGTTTACACTCACACAGCATATTTAAAGAATATGATTAACCATAAAAAAAAAAATCTTTGGTTGACTGTTTTTGATTTAGTGCGATTGCGTTTTAAACACACTGATTCTGTGTGTGAAGGCTTAAGGCACATATTACAAAATCCTTCTACGTAGTTCAAAGATACACAGCGATTCATTCAGTTCGGCCTTAATCTGAAATGACTCAATATCTGTGAACAAATCACGGCCAAGAATGCAAGAGTTATTCACATCTTCCCAAACTCTGACCACATTTCAAGGCCTCTCCCTTTGACACATTTTTTCTGTCTTAAAGAGATCCACTCCAGGCCGTTCACTACATAGCTTCTCTATGTAGTACAATAATACATCGTTTTTACCAGCAAAACTGCTGAATACAGAGGGAAGAATTTCAGGTTTTTCCCTGCAAACGACTTCCACGAGTTCTGATAGTAAAATAAAATAAACTCATAGACATAATAAAAGTCAGAGCGTCCATCTGTTTGTGCTCACGTGCGCATAAAGAGCTTCATTAGTCCGGCTTCATGCAGCTTCTGCCACAGCTTCAATTCCATGCGCATGTCATGGTTGGCATAGAAATGCACAGGGTGTCGCACTTTGTCATAGTAGTGGTCTGAATACAAATTGTAGTCAGGGGTCATGAACCCGTAAGCATCAACCTGTAAATAACAAACTTCAATGTTAATACACCTAATATACCTTGGAAGACAAATATAGTATACAATTTAATATTAAGTGAAAATATATTATATTTTTTCTTACATCTTTTATGACAATTTTAAGAGCAAATATTTAGTGAGTGGCACTAAAGGCATGTTTAGTTTTATTAGAAACAGATGAGCATGAATCTGGCAACATCTTATTCCTCAGGTTGATGTTGGAGGTGTGCAAAACTATTATACTTACATAATTATATCATATCATAATTATCATCATTATTATAATACTTATAATTAAAATAATAATAATTATAATTACTACATATTTGTGTTTGTATATTTATTTTTTTTATAGTTGAAGGCAAAATTACTATCCCTCCAGTGAAACTGTGATTATTTTACAAATATTAAATATTAATAAAATTAAGTAAAAGAATATTTTTTCAACACATTTTAAATAATAATAGTTTTAATAACTCATTTCTAATAACTATTTTTGTATGTTTGCCGTGATAGTACATAATATTTTACTTACTATTTTGCTAGATTCTAGTATTCTGCTTCCCTCTTAAAGGCTTAAAGGTGCTGAATGGAAGTTCTGACTCTTTCAAAACGTAAATATACTTTATAATGTTTGCAGATATTTAAGAAACATGCTAAGTGAACATTCATGTTTATCTGAAAAACAATGCTGAAGTCAGATTTTCTGCTTTGAAAATGTGTTACGTGTTGGAACGCTGTCTTTGTTTGGGTTCTTTTAACCCGCCCAAAGCCACTTTAGCCAATTATATTTCAGCACCCCGCGTTACCTTGGTGGAAAACCACGTATTTTATTCATTCGGTCAGGAGGGCTCTCAAAGCATGCATTCGTGACCGAAATGCGACCTCCAGTGGACAATAGCAGCCTCTGAAATGAGAGGCAGATTCAGAGTTCCACATGAGGTTATTAACTAGCAAATAATATAAATTTTAGGAACGTAAACATTAGGTGAGCAAGTTACATTGTAACCCTGTATAACAACACGTTACGTGACTAGATTTGCGGTGATATGCAATTTGGCTGTTTGCACCAGAAAAAACACTACAGAAACTTAAATACAGCCATTCAGAAACAAAGAATATGCACTCACTCACAAAATAATAAAGTTATAATCAAATAATACATATTAAACCTCTTTAACATTATTAAATGTAGATGCTGAATCACTGATATGTGTTGGTTTGCATTATTTCACTGTTCTAAAGTTCCATTTCAAACAGTTTATTTATTTTCAAGATCAGAGGTGAACTATCTGCTGCTGTTTTCAGTAGTATGGCAATAAATGTCATGTAAAATGGCATTCAAACTCACATTATTAGCTTTTAACACTAAAAGCACATGAGGGGTACCTGAGATGATTATTTTCAGTTTTCTGTTGTTCAGCTGCAAGAAATAGAAGCTGTTTCTAAAATATAAATTCGAGGTGTTGGTTAGATATGGACAATATTCCTTCAATCGCGTGCCGTTGCTTTTATTTAGAACACAACTTAAATTAGCCTTTAGGCTCGATAGTCACTCGCTCCTGTTGGTCCTCAATCTGGCAACCTGCACTTGCATGTGTTTTGCTTCAGGAATGCAATACCTAGTTCAACCACTGGGTGTCAAACTTACTGCATCTTTAATTATGCTAATTAGATTAACTAGACAAGTGTGGTTAATTAAGTCATTGAACATTAATTTGTTTGGTAGCAAAATAAATAATAATAATAACAACAACAACAACAACAACAATAATAATAATAATAATAATAATAATAACAAAAAATTTTATAAAAAAAAATGACTTTAAATTATTTTTTTAAATGTTTGATACTGCTTTTATTTTAACCAAACTAAAAGAAAAAAGACTTTCTCCAGAGGAAAAAATATTATGCGTAATACTGTATAAATTTATATTGAATATGTATAAATATTGATGCATCCATCCATCAAATACAGTAGCCCATAATCGGATGAAACGTCTAACATATGTGAGGTAAGTGTGAGTCAACAGTGTTCAAACAATGTTTGGCAAACTTTGCTACCGTAGATGCTTGTCTACAGTCTAAGGTGCAATAATGTTATATTCTGTCTTATCAGTGTGCACTTCCTTGTTCACTCAAGGAAAAAAATACAGTTACTATTTAATCATCCTGGTGCTGATCTAATAAAACCTGAAGCACAAGGCCTAGAAAGTCACAAAACAAAGTTAATAGTAGAAGACAGGACATTTATAGCTATAGGAGTTATATAACACATTAAATTTAAGTTACTTTTTCAGCAAATCTAATCATATACTCCAGAATATGCAACACGTTTAGTACGGGAAAATACTTTAATATTTTTGTGTACTTTTTTGCATTTCTTTTTCTACACTGTAAAACCCTATAAGTTAAGGTAACTCAAACTGTTTGAGGAAACCGATTTTAACAAACCATTAAAGTTCAAAAACTAATCCTAATGAGTACTGTGAACTTTTTCCATTTGAGTAAATGAAGCTATTTGACACAGTAAAACCCAATAAATGAAGAGAACTCAAACCAATTGAGTACTGTAAAACAAAATAAGTTAAGGCAACTCAAACTGTTTGAGGAAACCGATTACTACAAACCATTTGAGTTAAAACTAATCTATATGAGTACTGTAGACTTGCTTCATTTAAGTTGAAGTAATGAGGTATTTAATTAACTTATTACCTTCAACACTGAGGTCAAATGAACTCTTTTCAAATGAGTGGAATTAACTTTCAGTCAATTTTAAGTTAACTACACTCATTTCATTTGATTAAGTTGACTGTTGGGTTTTATAGTGTATAGTATGAAAAAGAAAGATGAGTAAATCAGTAAACGTTCCTTTTTGGGTGAACTATCCCTTTAAAAAGCATGTTTGCATATTCAAAAACAAAAAACAACTGAAAAAAGGAAACAAACCTGGTCACATGTATGAATAGCAGCCAGAAGCATTACTGCTCCTGTGGACGGCCTGTAAATCTTTTTTGCGCCTGTGTTTAGAAGGTTTGAACGCAGGAACCTTGAAAAGGAAAAGTAAAGCCTTAACTTAGATATTCACATACAAATAAAGATAAAACTACATGACATGCTTACCACATTTAAAACATGATGCTTTATGGTCAAATTAATCATTGTGGATTCAAATATTTATGTATAATGACCACTATAATGTATAACTGACCGCTGCTGCATGAAACAGATTTTCATAATAATGTTCATTTATCTCTACACTTTTCACAAGGTTGGAGTCAGTAAGATACAAAAAAATTATTATTTTATTTTCAATGAATAATTTAAATAATTTACATTAAATTGTTTGAAATTTTTGATGTTAATCCTTTGAACTTTCTATTATGTTCTTATTAGAATTATTAATTATAATACTTTGGACATTTTACTTATTCTACTCCTACTATTACTACTACTACTACTACTACTACTACTACTAATAACATTACTACTAATACTACTTCAAATATTACTAAAACTAATACAACAAATACTACTAATACCACTACTACTACAAATACTACTAAAACTACTATTGATACTACTGCTACAACTACTACTACTACTACTAAAACTACTATTGATACTACTACCACAACTACTACTACTAATGCTAATACTAATACTATTACTACTACTATTATTACTAAAACTACTACTACTGATAAAACTACAACTACTACTACTACTACTACTACTACTAAAAAATCTACTAATATTACAACAATGTTTATTGAGCACAACATCAGCATATTATAATAATTTCTGATGGATCATGTAGCTCTGGACAGGGTTTCTGCAGGTTTCATCAAGTTAAATTTAAGACTTTAAGACCCTTTTAAGAACATTATGATTGAATTTTTTTTTATACAGAGCTAAACAGTTGCTTGCCACAAAAAAAAATCTAAGTGTAGTTATTTCTTAGCCACCCATTTTAATGAGTCAATTTTTATTAATTTTTTTCATTAACTGAATGCATTTCTATTATAAAACTTAAGTTTCATGCCTATTTATAAATATTATGTCCACTCCCCCTTACTTCTGTAAATAGTTTGTGTATAAATGGAAGATCATATAAAGGCATATGTTTCCCTGTTACTGTTATGAGGAATTTTGTAATTGTTTATAGTTTTCTTTTCCTGATTAGGGAATTTAATTTAGAGAATTTTTTTTAAAAATTGTCTAACAGCTGTTGTGAATGTATCTCTTTGCAATAAAAAAGTTTTATTTAGATGGATTGTTGACAATTGGATGTGCGTTAGTCCGATTGGATAGCTCTAGTTGGACAGAGGATAATTAAGACATTTTTTTAAATGATTTAAGACCTACGACACAATATTGTAAATAGTGAATTTAAGCCCCAAATTTTGTTTTTGAAATTTAAAACATTTAAGCATCTGCTGAGTAAAACATATGCTGGATAAGTTGGTGGTTCATTCTGCTGTGGTGAGCCCCAATGAATAAATAGACTAAGCCGAAGGAAAATGAATGAATGAATAATATTCGATCAAATAACTACAGAGACACCACCACAGTTTTAAACAGTAAGTGTATTTCATGAGTAGCCATAATAAATGGGATAATGTGCAGTCAGATGCTTTATACTCCCTGATCTGCCTGTTTGGGATTAATTTTTACAAATTTATATAGTATAAATTTATTTTTATAAAAAATAACAACAGGCTACGTGTACATTGTCTACTGTATGTCTGCAAAGCTTACCTATTTCTGAGGTATCGGATGAAATCTGGGTGATAGATTTTGAATTTCTCCACTGTCACATCTTCACCAAAATATTTAGGAGGTCTGAAAGAGACATGTATTTAAACTGAGTGTGAACTATCTGTATATAATGTACTATATTAAATAAACACAATAGCAACACTGTTATGTTATCTTTTAAATCTATCAACGAGTTTATCTTCTCTTTTAAATGTACAAAAGCAAAACAAAAACATTTAATCTGTAGCAGTCATCACGGATACATTTAAGGAACTTGTCAGTTTACATAAGAACTTTTTTTTAATGATATTTACTTATTGCTGCGCTCGGGGCCTTTCTCAATTACTGTATGTGTGGAAGCTGCCTTCATGAGAATGTAATCTCGGTCATGGTCTGGCAGGAATATGTACCTGGTCTCCTGCAGAGACGAAGATATGAGAAAGGAGACGATTAGCAACAATTGACATAACTTTGAGCTCCAGCAAAGACATACTGTAACTTGAATGCACTGTGATAAATACGTGTTCCATATAGTGTTTTTTAGAGAAAAGGTGCAGCCTCTGGATAGGAGTGAAACTTTTTAGTACACATGAGCCAAGCACATATTTATATTGTGGAAAGCTGTACATTCAAATGTACGTGCCCATTAACTCTTTATCAGACAAAGTAGTATTTAACTTCTTTGACAATGATTATAGCATACAGAAGAGCTGAAAGTAAAATTATTAGCCCTCCTGTAAAATTTGTATTCTTTTTCAAATATGTCCCAAGTGGTGTTTAACAGAGCAAGGAACTTTTCACAGTATTTTTTTCGATAATATTTTTTATTATTTATTGTAGTTAAGGTGAAATAAAAGCAAAGACAAAAGAAAATGAGTTATGAGTTAGAAATGAGCACGTTTTTCCTTCATCCACCCCAGCTCCACCTGTGTTTAAATCTGCTACGGGGGTTACATATATAATTTGTTTGCAGCAGGAGTGTGTTATATTCTCAGACTGGATGTGAATAAGTCTCTGTTACTGCACTGCCATAATAACAAAAGCAGCAGCAGCAGCATAGCAGATCTATTCCACCAAGACCAAATACATTCACACACACACACACACGCACGCACGCACGCACGCACACACACACACACACACGTATATTTACACAGTCGAAGTCAAAATTATTAGCCCTCCTGTTTTTTTCCCTAATTTCTGTTTAACGGAGAGAATATTTTTTTCAATACATTTTTTAAACAGAATAGTTTTAATAACTCATTTCTAATAACTGATTTATTTTATCTTTGCCATGATGAAAGTAAATTATATTTTACTAGATGTTTTTCAAGATATTTCTATACAGCTTTAAGTGACATTTAAAGGCTTAACTAGGTTAATTAGGTTAACTAGGCAGGTTAGGGTAATTAGGCAAGTTATTGTATAGTGACGGTTTGTTCTGTAAACTATCAAAAAATATATATAACTCAAAGGGGCTAATAATATTGAAACCTTAAAATGTTTTTTTAAAAATTAAAAGCTGATTTTATTCTAGCCTAAATGAAACAAATAAGACTTTCTGCAGAAGAAAAAATATTATCAGACATACTGTCAAAATTTCCTTGCTCTGTTAAACCTCATTTGGGAAATATTTAAAAAAGGAAAAAATTATTTAAAGGGTTCTGCCTTCAACTGTATGTATATATATATATATATATAAATATATATTTACATATAAAAAGTTATAAAAATTCAAAGGTAACTCCCAGTAACTCTCCTGTGTTTTTGAACTGAGCATATCAATAAGTGCATTGGTTTTATCTTATCAATTCCAGTCTGAGCACTAATTCTTTGGAAGTGCATGCAAGGTGAATTTGATCACAGAAAAAACTTCTCAACATGGCGACAATATGGTTAAGTATTAGAACATAATAATAGGCACTATTAAAATTAAAAGAAATAAGCAACAGTATATAATGATTAACTACAAATATTTTAAAGATATATTTCAAGAATCAAGTCACAATAGCTCCTCACATATTCCCATAGAAGTCAAGAATTTTTAATTTGTTAATAGTAACAATAGAATAGTTACTAGTCACTATTGAAATAAGTACTAGTAAAAAAAGCCCTAGTGGCATGAAAATAGCAGTACATTTTAAATTAAATGCTTGCCATGATTGTAAAAAAATGTCTCTCTTTGTGAGACAATAACTCCATTTACAACTGCTATAGTAAACACTACATGAAACAGAATAATATATCATAATAGGGGCTTTTTAATCAATTTTTTTACACCAAATCAAAACCTGTCTTTCAAACAACAGACTAGTCAAGACTTTATTTGGCAATAAAATGTCTTGTCAGTGTCTGTAACTAGTCAGACAGCAGTTGTTTTACCTTGGAAATGGGTGGACCACTGTAGCCTACGCCAGCATAGCTACGCATGGAATTTCTCATAGTGTTGGTTGAAAACGTGTAGAATGATGTCCGGGATCCCACATCCTTCTCAAATCCGTTAAGAGCTGCACCGTTCACTCTACAAATGAGAGACAGTCGCATAGAAGCATTGTAATGTCTCTTAATAAATAAGTGTTTCCTTCATTATTAGAAAATGACATTAAATTACAGGAACATAAACTGAAACACTGATTTAAAAAAAGATACAGATGTCCTAATAATGATCCATCTCCTCACCTGAACACATAGTCATGTGCATCGATCTCTGTGCCTTTTCTCGATCCATTCAATATTCCTCCATTTCCCACCACAGCACAGCGGATGCACTCAGATTTTTTCATTCTGCTCTCCCAGTCATCAAACATCAAGTGGTTTGCGGTCGTATTTAAAATTCTCAATGAGCTCTTCAACACTGTAAACAACCACAGATACCAAATTAAACAAACCCAAGGAATGGTTGAAATAATATTTGTTTCTATTTGGTATATGGTAACTAAAGATTACCAAACATTTTACTATTTAATTTGCCACATAAACTACTTTAACACTTAATCATTTTAAACAAAAATATACCAAGTATTACGTATATACCAGAATACCAAAATTTACATTAAATACTGTACGTTTACTATTTTATTTGCAAATTGCCTATGGCAGTCATGAGTTCTGATACTATAATTATCTGGCTTTTTTCCATGGTGCCATGTTACCTAGTCCTTTCTTGTTTGTTTGTTTGTTTGTTTTTTTGAGTGATGACATTTTCCATCTCATTTTCTCATTTTTGAACACAAAATTAATGGCACAATAATGGCTACATCACTCTGACTACTTGGACAAAACGAACAAATCAAAAACCACACCATGCAAACAACTGATCATTTTATAGGAAAACTCACCTTCAACATCAACACTTCCCCAGCCGTGTGCTCCAGCATAGTGACTCAAGCGCTGATACTCTTCTGTGGTGAAATGCTTTGCCCACTGAAGCACTGGAATACTGTGCAGAAATTTCTCAGCAAACGGACTCTGAGGCACAAGCTTCCTAATGCTTGTGGGACAGTTCTGCAATAAAGAGCGAAGCGGGTTAATCTGTATCTGGGCAATATAAAATGACAGACAGTTTAAAGTAGCAACTGTACCTGTAAAGTTGGACCTGCTTTTTACATGCATTGTTTTATTACAACAGTAATATTGTGTAATATAATATAATATAATATAATATAATATAATATAATATAATATAATATAATATAATATAATATAATATAATATAATATAATATAATATAATATAATATAATATTATAGCACATATTATTGTGATAATTATTATATTATATTATATTATATTATATTATATTATATTATATTATATTATATTATATTATATTATATTATATTATATTATAACTTGTGATAATTATTATATTATATTATATTATATTATATTATATTATATTATATTATATTATATTATATTATATTATATTATATTATATTATATTATATTATAACTTGTGATAATTATTATATTATATTATATTATATTATATTATAACTTGTGATAATTATTATATTATATTATATTATATTTATTATATTATATTTATTATATTATAACTTAAAATAAGTACAAAAAGTATTTTATTGCAACATGTTTTAAAAATTTAAAATATTACACTGAATATAATATTCAGAAATCATTTGAATATTGCTGATTTGGCCTTCATTATTTTAATATTATTTATGTTAAAAACAATTGTGCTGCTCAATATTCAGAATTCTTTTAAAAACCTCAAAGCTCAAAAGAACAAAACTTTGAAATCTCAATATTTTATATTAAACTTGTAAAAGTATTGTGAAAAATATTCTCACTTTTGATTGACTTAATGCATAGTTTTACATACAATATCTAATTTTGCACAAATAACAATAATCAAACTTTTGACAGTCTATTTTTGTGCTCTAGAGCAGATAATTTTAAGCAGTCTCAGCAGACTTCTACTGGCTCTTCCCTTCATTTGAATGACCATTAAATTTGAATGAGCACAGCATTTGTACAAACACTTGAATGAAAGAGAATTTAATCAGGTGGCTTGTGAAAACGAAGCCCAAAACCACAAACAGACACTCACTGTTTGTAGAGGAACATCATCTGTGGCATACTGGTCACCAAAAAAGTCTGGTATGAAGGGTTTTGCCTCAGTTTTTGGCACTGGCTTTATGAAGTTTACGTTTGGATTTAATTGGTCTGACTTTGCATTGTTTCCTAATGCAGATGAATCCTGAACATCTGATTGCTGGACTGAATTTTGCTCCAGTACTTCATTTGTTTCAACTTCATTTCCAGTAGAAAGTTGAAAAACCTGAGAACTATTGTTATTCTTCAACGAAAATAACCTGTGGGCAAAAAAAGGTTTATTTAGTTATTTCCTTTTCATTGGTCATTGGGAACAGAAAAGATAGGTGAACAGTACAGCAATATTTCACTGTTTGGCAAACAAAAACACAACAGATATTTTTAGCAGCTGTCTTGATATCGATACAGAAGCAAACACGTCTTGATGAAAACATGTAAGCAATGTATGACTGTTTATGACTTAATTACATGAGCAAATGATTAACAAGTGAACAGATGATCAAATCTAAATATATCTGATGCACAGTGGACAATAAAAAACACTGTTATATTTTACTACTGTACTTTGAGTATTTTTATTTTATATATACAAATACAGTTAAAGTCAGAATTATTAGCCCCCCTTTGGTTTTTTTCTTCTTCTCCTTTTAGTATTTCCCAAATGATGTGTAACAGAGCAAGGAAATTTTCACAGTATGTCTGATAATATTTTTTTCTTCTGGAGAAAGTCTTATTTGTTTTAATTCAGCTAGAATAAAAGCAGTTTTACATTTTTAAACACCATTTTAAGGACAAAATAAGTAGCCCCTTTAAGCTATATATTTTTTTCGATAGTCTACAGAATAAACCATCAGTATGCAATGACTTACCTAATTACCCTAACCTGCCTAGTTAACCTAATTAACCTAGTTAAGCCTTTAAATGTCACTTTAAGCTGTATAGAAGTGTCTTGAAAAATATCTAGTAAAATATTATTTACTGTCATCATGGCAAAGATAAAATTAATCAGTTATTAGAAATTAATTATTAAAACTATTATGTTTAGAAATGTGTTGAAAAAAATCTTCTCTCCTTTAAACAGAAATTGGGGGAGAAAAAAACAGGGGGGCTAATAATTCTGATTTCAACTGTATATATATTTTTTCAAATCAATCTTTCTGAATCAGCAGTTTTTTTATTTATTTTTTTATTTTTTAACAAAATTCTGTGCATACATAGCAAGAAATGTCCACAGATTCTGTCTGGCCCTACTGATTACTAACATCTTGTTCAAAAATCCTTAAACTTCCTCAATGCTTTTTTGTCTATACACTACCTGACAAAAGTCTTGCCGCCTATCCAAGTTTTACGAACAACAAATAATAACTTGACTTATAGTTGATCATTTGGTATCAGAAGTAGCTAATATGAAAGGTAAAGGCCTCTAGATTACACTTATTTTACCAAAATAAAATATGATCAAGCCTTTAATTATTTAATTAGGCCAGTAAGGTCTGACTTTGCTTAGACAAAAGTCTTGTCACTTAACAGAAATAATGTACAGTAAAGAATATAAAGTCATGATGCAGTGGAAAAAGAATTAATATTGTGTATGACTCCCATGAGCTTGGAGGACTGCATTTATACATCTCTGCAATGAGTCAAATAACTTTATTAATAAGTCATCTGGAATAGCAAAGAAAGCGTTCTTGCAGGACTCCCAGAATTCATCTTCAATGCCTCCTCCATCTTACCCCAGACATGCTTGATAATGTTTATGTCTGGTGACTGGGCTGGCCAATGCTGGAGTACCTTGACCTTCTTTGTTTTCTGGAACTTTGATGTGGAGGCTGAAGATTGAGAAGGAGTGCTATCCTTCTGAAGGATTTGCCCTCTCCTGTGGTTTGTAATGTAATGGGCAGCACAAATGTCTTGATACTTCAAGCTGTTGATGTTGCCTTCCACTCTGCAGATCTCTCGCACGCCCCCATACTGAATGTAACCCCAAACCATGAATTTTCCTTCACCAGACTTGACAGATTTCAGAATCTTGAGAATCTGATTGAGATCAGAGAATCTTGGGTCCATGTGGGTTCCAATAGGTCTTCAACAGTACTTATGATGATTGAGATGCAGTTTAACAGATGATTCATTAGAAAATCTACATTCTGCCACTTTTCCAAATGATTAACTAGAAATCACGTTATTATTTGTTGCTCTTACAACTAGGATCAACGACAAGACTTTTGTCAGGTAGTGTACATGAGATAGAAGTAGCTTTTTGAGAATGCAAAATGATGTGAAGCTTTAAAGGTCAACGTGCATGATAAATGAAGGTGTAAACAACGCCTGTGAGGGAAAAGAAAGATGCTAAATTACATATTATGAAAAAACTGAACATTGGAAACCTTTAAAATATCACAATAGCAGCACTTTAAAATCTGTTTGTGTGACAGGAAACCATTCGAAGGTCTCTAAAAATAATAGTAAATCTACTGCAAACACTCTCATTATGCACAATTATTATACAACACTTAGCAGCAGTCCACAAATCCACTATTCCCAAACATTAAATAATTATACGCTACCTGCTCAACAGGTTTTCAAAAGGCAATTTAGAAATGCCCTGGCCATCAGACCAAGTTTAAATGCCAGCTACTTTCATTTCCTTTAGTTGTTTCCCCCGCCAACGATGCCGGTGTTCAAATTAGAGCCGTGCCCTTTAAAAGCATCTGGGCTACATTTCACATAACAGACCCCACTTTCAGAGCAATGATTGTGCACTTTCTTTACTGGACTGAAGCCAAACCTGAACGCTTTTACGCCTCGCTGAACTAAAGGAAAGTTACCAGACCCGTGGATCTCATGTCATTTGTTTCCGTTCCTTACTGAAGATCAAAGTATATAACTAAGGAAAACTGATATTCCAGCTGGCTTCTACCTACAGTATACTACTTAAACATCTAAGGGAGTTTATTCCTTGCCACTACCATTTTTAGCATTCCACTTGGGGGCTTATGAGGCACTATAGTGTAAACAACATCTAATGTGGAAAGCATTGTGCAACTGAACTGAAACCGAAAGGATCTTAACATGATTTTTTTTTCTCTGCTTGTCTCTACAGCAACAGCAAACACACTGAAATAATTATCAAATGAAGTGTGCCGTGTGATCACAGCTCTCAACTAACTAACTCAAAAATTATGTTCATGGACGTGGATTAAAATAGGTTTGCTAGTCAATTAAAAAATTTTATTGCGAGAAATCTCTTAGTTTATTCTCTTAATTTCTAAAATTTGTGCTTTAATGATTATGAAAGATGTCAATAAACATTTTATTGCAATTACTGTAATTTATTCTATTTGAATATAGTTCTGAAGGTAATTTAATCCTCAAAGGGCAAACGTGAATTTTCAGCATCATTACTATAGTCTTCAGTGTCACCTGATCCTTTAACAATCATTCTTATCTTGAAACATTTATGAGGAACAACTTCAAGAAATGTTGTTCTGCCTCTACTTGTTGGTTTAAAAATGGGTAACACGGTGGCTCAGTGGTTAGCACTGTTGCCTCTCAGTAAAAAGGTCGCTGGTTTGAGTCCCAGCTCGGTCAGTTGGCATTTCTGTGTGGAGTTTGCATGTTCTCCACATGTTTGCGTGGGTTTCCTCAGGGTGCTCCGGTTTCCCACACAGTCCAAAGACATGCGCTATAGGTGAACTGAATAAACTAAATTGGTGTGTGAATGAGTGTGTATGAATGTTTCCCAGTACTGGGTTGAAGCTGGAATGGCATCTGATGATCCGAAAATGAATGAATGAATGTTCTGAAAATAAACTACAGCTACAAATAAAGCTCAAATGTGCAATAATTACAAGGTTTCTGCAGGTTTCATTCATTCATTTCAATCCATTTACCACAGCGGAATAAACTTCCAAATTTAGGACTTTTTAAGACCGTCTTAAGACCACGAAGAATGAAATTTCAGACTTACAAAGGGCTAAACGCTAAAGGTTTTTTACCACAGCAGCAAAAAAAAAAAAGACATGTACCATCAAAAAACTAATTCAAATTAGTTATTTCATAGCCACATATTTTAAATATTGTGGTCTCAATACAAGCAGACTCTAGTTGTATAGTAGTTGAACACCCGAGTGCCATGTTTCGACGCACTAACCACTACACCATTGGCACTGACGTGTCCTCAACTTTTGAAAACATCAGTTGCACTGACCTAAAATGTCTGAAGTTGAGTGAACAAAAAAATTTGGGGGGAAACTGGTACTAAGAAATGATAAATTATCAGGACAAAAACAGAGCTCAATTGCAAAAAACTAAAACAAAGACAAATGTTAACAGAACATTTATTAGACACCGAAAAAGAAACAGGACTGGAGGTAAAACAACAATAACGGTAAACAAGACAAGGTTCAAAACATAGTAGGACAAACAGGGAAAAATGCTTCATAAATGCTCTGTTTTTTCAGTTATCATTATATCATTTATTCATTATTAACATAATTGATAATGCATTATTTTTTAGTATCAATTTCCAAAAGAGTTTTTAGTTCACTCAACTTCAGACATTTTAGGCCACTTTAAATTGTAAAGAAATCTGTTTTTGAAACAAATGAAGACAGCGGAAGTCAATGATTGATTTGAATTATTTAGCCTGACATGTTTACTGCTGCAAAATATTATAAATGTTTCAAAAAAGAAAATATAGTGTGTTCAAATGGGGAAAAAAGTTTTTGTTCTTTTTTGGGTCTCGAATGAAAGCAAAGAGCCGGGGGAGGGGGGGCGGGTGCAGCAGGGTTGGATGGGGGTTCTTTCACGGATAAAAGTAAAGGGGGGATTGGTTGGGATATCGTGGGCCCTTTATTATGTCTCTTGCCTGCAAAACAATATCTTAGTGAGTTTTACTTTTTAAGGCCTAATTTTTTTTTTTTTTTTTTTTAATTTAAGACATTTTAAGATTTTGTAAGACCCTCACTACAGGTGGCATAAAATAAGTGACTACATCTATTACTGGAATGTGTTTTGAGAAATGACAGCTGGCTCTGTTGGTGTCATAGTCTCTGCAAAAGCTTAAAACAAGAATCAAGAACTCCAAGTTACTCTTAAGTATTTTTATTGTATTTATATATACTTTTTATGTATGTATTGCTGTGTTCATAATGTCATAAACTCTGCAAAAGCTAAAAACAGTGTTGTTTATTTCTCCTTGAAAAACAAACTCTTTTGTAAGCCAACTGATCTGACTAGAGTCTTCATCGCATGCCTGTGCATATAATTAATTTATTTTTGGTTGCACTGATTTTGATTTCAAAGGTCTTTGGGCAACTTTGCTGAACGGTGATGATCTACTTCAAATGTTGAATATTGTAAATATTTCAAAGCACAATACAGTAAAGTTATTGTGCAATAGAAAGGATCCAAGAATGTCAAAGTTTCATAATTGAATTTGTATTTATTTTTAGTAGTGTTTATACTTTTGTTTTGTGTTTACCTTATGATTAAAGCTTTTACATGTCCACGGGTTCGCACGTCTGAAAGAGCGAGTTTGAGCTATTTGTATTGTACGTAGCACAACACCCATGAAGAAACTTGACACAGAGAAATATAAAAACCTCACTGACAGCTATCGTTTTGGAAGTGTTATTGCAGAGCAACACAAACAGCATGCAGAAGTATCAATGCAAGACTACGAGCACAGGGGGTCTCAGCGATCACAGCGCAGAAGTATAAATCAGCCTTTAGGCTAGGGAAAGGTTTGAAGGTATGGGTAGGTTTAAGGATGATTAAGGTGTAAGTGACGCGTCAACAGCGTAATTAAACAATGGACAATAACCGCTTTCAAGGTATACCGTGGTTTGGAAAAGTCAAGGTTTTAAAACCTCCAAAATTTTCTGCTATACCATTCTAAGGTATATGTAAGATTTTTATTTACTTTTTTCATTTTTCAGCTTTTTAGGACATCAGTATCTCCAGCAGAAAATATCTCAAAAGATTCTGTTTTAAATTGTACAGAAATATCTGTTTTTGAAACAAATGAAGACAGCAGAATTATTGATTCAATTATTTATTTGAATAATTTAGCCTGACATCCCAGCAGGCACACAACATCATAAGACGTTAATATTAGGTTAGATGTAGGTTGAGGCGTCAGGTGACCAAAATTCAATGTCTAGCCATCATATAAGGACAATGTTAATTTGCCATTCAATAATGACTTTAAATAATGTTGATTTTTAGTTGATTTTAGGTTGTGTTAGAAAGTGACCAAAATCCAACGTCGAGCCAACATCTTAAACCAACATCATGTTGATGTCAAATACTGACATTTATTTGTCAGGTGTGGCAACCAAAATCCAACGTCTGATAGATGTCATAGTGGTAACATCCAAACAACATCAAGCTGTAACATCATTAGGTGTTGATATTTGATTAATATTGATATTTTAGGTTGGATGTTGGACATTGACTTCAGGCTGACGTTGGGTTCTGACGTCAACCCGATTTTCAGTTACAAACAAAATGCAGCATCCCCACGACGTTGGGGTACAACGTCAATCTGACGTCATGTTGACAACCTGTACCTGCTGGGATGATAACTGTTCATAAATATTTGAATATTTTGTTTCTCAAAATAAAATATATTATGTTCAAAAAGGGATTTTTTTTGTTTTTTATTCAGACATTTAAAAAGAATATATTTTAGTGCAGTAATCACAATACAGTGAAACTGTGATATTTTTATCCGAGGTTATCATACCGTCAGAATCTTATACCTGCCCATGCCTAAGTGTAATTATTATTGTAACTACATAAATTAATTACAATGTAATTACATGCATGCATAAAGACAATGTAAAAACATGCATTTACACAACAAGTACATTGTAACAAATGATTATTTTTACTGTAAGTAATATTAGTTAATGCCACTAAAAAATAAAGTTTGACCTAAAATTCTGTTCCTGAAATCAAACCAAACAACTATTACTTTTCTGTTTTAATGATGACTTATTCACAGAAGTTCAATAGAGGATATGCACAAGGACTTTTCAGTCAGTCAGCCCCATGCAGGGCTTGCGGTTAATTGTTTTCCCATACAAAATCGTTGCGTTTAAGATCTGATTTCTTTTTCAAACAGAGATCTTCACTGCCTGGCTGATATATAATATAAAGTGGGTATCAGACCAAACAAGAAGCACTGCATTAAATTGTATTGTTCCGTGCCATGTCTTTAAAATATGTCAATTAATTTTACCCAAGTATTTTCAATGGAATTTCTAGCCTGCAGCTAATGACGCCACATGGATTTAAAATGGTTTTCGTCTCTTTTTACGCTTTAACAACCAAACGGATGCTTAAGTCTGTTTAACCGATTATATTTTAATTACATTACAACATCGATGCTCTAAAAGGAACCTTATGAAATTGAAAACAGTCACAAAGCTTTCACCGGAAGTTCATCATTGGCTGAACAACACTAGCTGTGCATATAGCCCATTGTGTGGTTTCAAAGCCTGTTAATGAGCTAAATGTTCTCACCTGTAATGTTTTATGGTAAAGCTCTGGAGGGTCAAGACTTGCCATGGCACTTGGATCTGCATAGCCACGCACACAACAATTAATGCTAGCAATGCAATGCCCAATAACCCAATGAACCATAGCAGAAGCCTCCTGGGTAGCGGGCCTGTCATCGTGCTACTTTCCTCGCGCACCAGTTGCTGAGTCTTCCCCAGAACGCCTGGTCACCTTGTAAGCACATGAGCGTTCTCCTGAGGAAGGGTTGGAGTAGTGTTTTGATGAAATCGAGGTTTTAAGGCGCTCCTCAAGAGGAAGGGGTGACGGGGTCGCTGCCAGTTAATTAGTTCAGTTTGAGCTCCAGCTTTCACGTGTGGGAGTCTCCGGATGTCTGTAAGAGGAGAAAAAAGACAACCAGGGAGTGAAACATCACATGGATAGTTCTATGTAGTAATCCTGTTTTAATTAAAGGGCCTGAAAAAACAGAAAAATGTGATCCCGGCTTCCAAGTGCACGTTTGCTCAAAGAGCATTTCAGATGCTAATTAACGGTGTCAAAAAAAGCTCAGCTGGATTTGACAAAGGAAGGATCGAGAGGGAGCGGGTGAAAGACAGAATGAGTAAGCATGAAATTTACCCATGCAGACAAAAATGTGACCATTTTCCGAGATGTATAAAGAAGTAGGTGAAGGAAAGACTGAGGTATGGTGGTACGACTGCTTGTTAGTAATTCTCTTCTGAGTAGTGGTTGCTCTGGGAAACCAGAATTACTCCCTAGAGAAATTTTTCCCTGTGACCACATCTCCTGCTGATGTGTCTGGAAACACGTAACTTTTCAAATCACTTTGTGTGCTGCCAAGTATGCAACAAGTTTAGCCATTTAGTTAGAAAACAAGCCTTTACTACAAGAGAATCCTATTAATATAAATAGAACTACACTACTAGTCAAAAATTTGGGGTCAGAGGGACTTTTAAATATTTTTAAATAAGCTTATCCTGCTGTAATGTTATTGCACTAAAAAATAACTGATTAAAAGTAGTTAATAATTTAATTCAATTATTTGTAGGCATGTCCAGATCAGATCACGATCACACGGTTTCAGAATTGGAAGTTACCACATGATAGAAAATATATGTATATATATATATATATATATATATATATATATATATATATATATATATTCTCATTATTTTTTATGTTTTTAATGCCAGCAAAGTAGAACAGGGAAGCAGCTTGAAGCGGAAGGCGCGAGTATATATTCTCATTATTTTTAACACATCTATAGTTATGCGGTGGCACAGAGTTAGACCTCTTTCTTGACTTCACACAGAAACAGCTACTTGTGCGGCATGACATCACTTTGCAGAGACGCTATTGGTTAAATGCCGGCAAAGTAGAACATGGAAGCAGCTTAAAGTGGAAAGTGCGAGTATGTCTGCGGTCTGGAGGTATTATAAAGTTGATGACGACAACAATGCCAAAGCAAACTGTGAGATATGTAAACTTGGGATTGACTGCCGGGTATTTTAACCTGAGGTGATATTTGTTTTTATATTAGATTTTTTTTAAGGTTACTGTTGTGCTAAAGTCCAAAAGTGAAGAATTTCTGTTATTTATTACTGGATTGTTCAAGCTACCTCACTGAAGTGCTCTGTTTGTTAACAGAGTTGTTTATGTTAAAATGAGGTGAATTAAATAAAAAAAGGAACATCCTGGTTTCTTCGCTCTTCTTTATTCTTTGATGTATTATAGAGGTATCGGATCGGTATTTGGTATTGACATTCATTTTAAAGATGAATTTTCAGCTTCATTACTCCAGTCTTTAGAGTCACATGATCCTTAAGAAATTACTCAAATGGTAATGGTAATAAGCAATAATGACTGGAGTAATAATTTCATTTGAAACTACATACAATAAGTAATAAATAAATATTTAATAAATAAGTATTTAACAATTTAACTTTTTTTGCATTTTATAAATGCCGCCTTGATGAACAGAACAATTGTATTTAAATTATTAAATAAAATTAACAATAATAAAAAATTAAAAAACTGAGCCCAAACTTTTGACTGGTAGTGTACATTAACAACTAGCTGAAAGTCATTTGGGCAGATCTAGTAACACAAGTTTACAATGCCTTTGGTATGTTATTTAACATTCATAAATTGGTCGTGAACTTACCTGTAAGGTTTAAAAATCCCCAAGAAGTATTAGTGAAAAGCAGTGGTGTAAAGTAACAAATTACAAATACTCAAATTACTCTAATTGAGTAGTTTTTCTCAGAAATTGTAATTTACTAAGTAGTTTTATAAATGTGTACTTTTAGTTTTCCTTGAGTAAATTTTTAGTGCTGTATTGGTACTTTTACTCCACTACTTTGCTTCAACCTGCAGTCACTACTTTTTCTTGTTTATGGGGATTAGAAAAATCAGTCCTTCGATTCCTGTCCAATCAAATCGCAAATAGAAGTAAAGAGGTTAATCGCATCATACTAAATTACCTCAAGACTTGGGCTATTTATAATTGCAGCAAACCTTTACACGCATTGACCTATAGACAGTTTAGATGCATGTCACTGATGAGAAAATGACGGATGTATACTGTATGAAGACCGAAATTGCCTTAAACATCCAGCATCCAGCAAGACGTCAACATGACGTCAGATTGAAGTTGTACCCCAACGTCGTGGGAACATTGCTTTTTGTTTGGAAATGAAAATCGTATTGACGTCAGAACTTAACGTCAGGCCAACGTCCAACCTAAAATCAACCAAATATCAACATCTAATGATGTTACAGCTTGACGTTGTGTGGATGTTACCACTATGACATATTTCAGACGTTGAATTTTGGTTGCCATATCTGACAATTAAATGTCAGTATTTGATGTCAATATGACGTTGGATTTTGGTCACTTTATAACACAACCTAAAATCAACCAAATATCAACGTAATTTGATGTTGCTATTGGAAATCAAAATATCGTTGTCCTTAGACACTGGCTAGATATTGAATTTTGGTCACCTGACATTACAACCTAAAATGAACCTAATATTAACGTCTTATGACGTTGTGTGCCAGTTGGACAATAACTAAATGCACAACAGAATGTTACGCTTACACACATCCACAAATTTCATGTAAACGCATCAGCTTTTTACAGTGTAATAATCACTACTCACTACAGTACTTTTGAGAGGTCTACTTTTTACTCATACTTTGAGTAATATTTACAACAGATACTTTTACTCACACTACATTTTTAGGCAAGTAATGGTACTTTTACTTAAGTATGATTTTTCAGTAGTCTTTCCACCACTGGTGAATACAGAAATGACAAGGTTTTTTTTAGTTTAATTCTCAACTGGGTCTTTCAAACTGGAGAATAAAGCTGAATTCAGAAGAACAAAGCCTCACATTATGCAGTTTTTGGGTCTTCAGAATTCTCGCTATTGTTCTTCTATCATATGTGGAATGCCAAGAATGCTATTTGTGAGAATCGATGTTTAAGAATGTAGAAATGTCCCAGAAACTTTTGCTCTGAGTCCATCTGGAGAATATAAAACCTATAATTCCATCTCTTTTAAGAAATCGCAGAAAATTGATCTTGAAAATAGTAATTAAAGAAATAAAATCTTCCAAAATGCATTAAAACTCAAGAAAACCAACAAACTACACACAGCTTCACACTACATCCCACAAAGTAACTGTCAACACATCGTACATTCAAAGACAGCTGGCTCGCAGCAGCCCTTTAACTCAAGAAAAACTGAAAGATCATGTGAACAGAAGAACAAAAGAACAGTTAAAGGAGTCTGAAAAAGTATCGTACCTGAAGAGAAACTCCTGTCAAGCGATGAGAGGTGAATTCGAGCAGCAGTTTGCCTACTTTAACAACACTCACACACACACACTCACACACACACACTGAGAGAGAGCTGGAGAGGCGGCCCTATTGTGAAACGAGTAACAGCTGCTAGCAATTGGTCAACTCCTCTTCCCCCTCCCCCAAAGGAAGACATAAAACAGGAGAGAAAAAAGAGAGGGATGGTTACGTGCACAACTCAGAGCTAGGTGATAACAGACCAGAGCAGCAGAGCTGAAGACAAAACAAGTCAGCTGATGTTCAAAGACAGCTTAAGGAAAGTAAAAACTTGAGCATTCTGTGCATCAAAATAATACACAAGTACAAAGAAGGCCCAAAATGACACGCTGAAGGCACTCCGGGTTCTGATATTCTGCTTTATCACACTACTTGCAGCTGCTTCATTTACATACACCCAGTTATCTCAACACTTTCCCACACCGCGCCCCCTCCTCTTCAGGGCCCTGGTTAGAGAAAGGGTAAACAGTTGGTCAGATGAGGGCATAGATGCATTGTGAAGTACATAAGAATTGTGCAAGTTGTGGTTAGTAAGGTAAATGTAAAAAACAAATGCAGTATGAGTAAGAATGGGAAAAAAGTTGGAGTCAGAAATGATGTGTAAGGTGAATTTTCCAGCAGACGAATGTGACTTGCAAATTTCATGGCCCCGGTTAGAGAAAGGGTAAGCAGTTGGTCAGATGAGGGTTTAGATGGAGGGATGTCCTGATAAGGGTTTTCTGCCTTCGAGTCTGAGTCATTTAATTTTGCGTATCTACCAATACCGAAACCCGATACGATACATCTATAACACATAAATAAGAATAAAGAAGAGCGAAGCAACAAATCCAGGATGTTCCTTATTTTTTTTATTTAATTCACCATATTTTAACATTCAACAACTCTGTTAACAAACAGAGCACTTCTGTGAGGTAGCTTGAAAAATCAAGTAATAAATAACAGAAATTCTTCACTCTTGGACTTTAGCACAACAGTAACCTTTAAAAAAATCTAATATAAAAACAAATATCGCCTCAGCTTAAAATACCCAGCAGTCAATCCCAAGTTTACATATCTCACAGTTTGCTTTGGCAATGTTGTCGTCATCAACTTTATAATACCTCCAGACTGCAGACATACTCGCACTTTCCACTTTAAGCTGCTTCCATGTTCTACTTTGCCGGCATTTAACCAATAGCGTCTCTGCAAAGTGATGTCATGCCGCACACGTTGCTGTTTCTGTGTGAAGTCAAGAAAGAGGACTAAATCTGTGCCACCGCATAACTATAGATGTGTTAAAAATAATGAGATTATATATTCAAGTCCTGATTGGGAGGTAACTTGGGAGGTAATTTAATTCAAGTCTGAAACCACGTGATTGGGCCCGATTTCTGATCATGTGATCTTATCTGGACATCCCTACTTAGATGCATTGTGAAGTACAAAGAATAGTGCAAGTTGTGGTTAGTAAATAGAAAAAACAAATCCAGTATGAGTGATAATGAGAAAAATTTGGGGTCAGAAATTATGTGCAGGGTGAATTTTCCTGCAAGATGAAAGTGTTTTAAAGATTTACACTTTTTGTTACTGAGCACATGCTCATATTCAGAGGAGGATTCAAAAGAGAAAGTGAAAGTAATTCAAACCAGGGGAAAACAAGAGCAGTACAGGTGGTTAATTGGAAAACATGCCCGTTTCTGAATGAGTTATGTTTAAATGTTTATCATGGAAACACATTTAAAATGTTTTTTTTTTTTATTAAATAAATGCTACTTTCCATAAATTAGATAATCCTAGAAAATAAAACAAAACAAGCCTTAATAGTTGTGGGGTACTTTTAAAAATTATTTTTGAAAGATCATGTGATATGGAATAGTTGCACAATATAATGTGTGCATACACAACAGTCACATCACAGGATCTGCAATACTGAGTTGATATTTTCACCAGGAGCCACAGTTGCAAAGTATAATTATGGATAGGAGACCACATGGGAAAGTTTGTTGCCGGAAATGGTGTTAATGAGGCCAGGAGGGGGCGCTCAACCTGTGATCTGTGTGGGTCCTAATGCCCCAGTATAGTGAAGGGGACACTATAATGTCAGTGAGCACTTTCGGATGAGACGTTAAACCGAGTTCCCGACTCTCTGTGGTCATAAAAATCCCAGGATGTCCTTCGAAAAATAGTAGGGGTTTAACCCCAGCATCCTGGCCAAATTTGCCCACTGGTCTCTGTCCATCATGGCCTCCTAATCATCCCCCTAACAAAATTGGCTCCTCTCCACCAATCAGCTGGTGCACGGTCTGGTGCAACAAGGCTGCCATCGCGTCATCCAGGTGGATGCTGCACACTGGTGGTGGATGAGGAGATTCCCCCCAATGTGTAAAGCACGTTGAGTGTCCAGAAAGGCACTGTATAAGGAAGTATTGTTATTAACCATAATCAAGTACAAATTTATCATCTGTTTGCGTTTTTAAGGCCTGTGATTGTGTGAGGATATCAGGAGAGTTCAAAACATTTATAGACAAAAAGTTTTTATAGTTTGTAACTAAATGAAGGCTAAATGTATAGAATTATTAATATAATGAAGATTATACAGTGCTATTTTACATTAAATTTTTATATCAGTAGCCGAAGAAGTAGTCCCAAGACAATTGTAAAACACATTATTACAGTTGTGTCTTTAATCTGTTGTTTTTATCAATGATTGAAATTTGTTTATTAAATGTTATGCAAATCATAATCAAACAAAAATGTTTCCAAATAGAGCTGTTAAAGTCATCAGGTAAAATGGAACTGATATGGCAATATACACTACCGATCAAAAGTTTGGGGTCAGTAGAATTTTTAAATGTTTTAATATAAGCTTATCCTGCTCACCAAGGCTGCATTTATTTGATCAAAAATTAGAGGGGGGGGGGAAGGGGTCTAAATGTCGCCCTTAGCAAGATGTGGAATATACAGCGAGTTGTGTGCAATACATCCAAGCCCTCATCTGACCAACCGTTTACCCTTTTTCTAACCAGGGCCGTGAAATCTGTAAATCACATTCGTCTGCTGGAAAATTCACCTTACACATCATTTCTGACCCAGACTTTTTCTCATTCTCACTCATACTGTCTTTGTTTTTTTATATGTACTTTACTAACCACAACTTGCACAACTTGCACATGCCTAAATCCGCCACTGACTGTAGTAAGGGCTGCTGAAAACTGGCATCACATCATTGCATAACATTTGAAAATATATTAAAATAGAAAACAATATGTACCTGAAATTGTTTTAAAATAATGACATTTATTTTATATTGTAATAATACTTCCTAAAACCTTTTACTGTACTAAATCACATGAATGCATCCTTGCTGAGCATCAAAAACTTTTTAAACTTTTTAAAGGTAAAGTACATATACAGTACACTGCCAAAAAATGCACTGTTCTACACAATTCCTTCATGTTGTCCCAACAAAAATCATTTAACTTAATTGTTTTTACAAATTTAAGTTGATTAAACATAAAACAATTAAGTTATCCACCCAAAAAAATTAAAGAATTACGTGGATTCAGCTCATTATAACTAAGTGAACAAGCAAGCTAACAAGCTAATGCTAATGCTTTAGGCCCACCATTATTATAAATGTTTTATTTCCTTTATGTTCTATATTTTAAGTGGACCTGAGTTGTGACAATTTTTTTAAATGTATAACCATAGTTTCATGAGGTCATGACAATCCGGTTGATGCTAGAATGAATTTGGCTGCAGTCGGAAGTTAACGAGAATTATTTATATTATTTAGTAAATTTGCCATTAGTTGTATTTTATTAACGTCTTCCCCTACCCCAACCCTAAACCCAACCGTCACAGTAATGTAAAAACAGATCTGGATCTGAAGTCTTCTCTATTAGTATAGCTGATTAACCATGAGAATTATGTAAATTATTTATTACATTTCCTATTAATTGTAACGAGAATATTTTTATATTGTTTATTAAATTTCCCATTAATTGCATTTTATTACGTCTACCCCCACCCCAACCATCACAGTAATGTTAAAAAAACAGTAGTTTTACTGGGTATTATTTATGCTATTTGTTAAATTACACATTAAATTGCATTTAACGCCTACCTCCACCCCAACCCTAAACCCAACCATCACAGTACTGTAAAAATAATAATTATTGTTATACAGTGTCATAGAAAATGCTGCTATATTAATGTGCATACCGCACTTCTGACCGGCCGCGTATCTGATCTAGACTTTACCTGACAATCCCTGTACACTTATACTTATAAAAAAATATTGCACACAATGCCTTGACAATTGTTCTTTAGTTAACAGTCTAAATACAGAAGAGTTAAAAAAACGTAAGTGCAATTGAATTATGTTGAATCAACAGCTTTAAAACATGACAAAAAGACCTGAATTTAAAAAAAAACATCTGAATGTGATCTGAAGTTAAATCTGAGACTCTCAGGGAGCGGACTGTGGAGAATGTGTGTGATTATGTACAGTAATTGCTGGGTATTACTGGAGGAAAAAAAATAAAAGCAAGAACAAACTCATTTTCAAGATTTATTTTCATATGGACAAAGTCAAAGATTCTTTTCTTCACTGTTGGAAATCAACTATTAAACTTGGTCAAAAGACAGGAAGAATTAAAGTAAGAGCTACACGTTAAAGGGCACATTTCATTACTTAAAAACTTAAACATGCAACAACAAAACTTAAAAGGGTCAAATTTAAGGGTAAAATATCATATAATAAAAGCCATGTTTCTTCAGACCACAGGCCAGTAAAATGGCGACCGGCGCTTGGATATTAAACACTACACTCACAAAAGAATGGCTTATTGGCACGAGCGCATCTGACACACACCGGCCATGCCAAGCACACTGCCATTCGAAGACAGAAAGACAGCCAAGGACCTGCATCTGCTGCCAAAATGAACTTCTAACCTTCATGAAATGCATTTGAAACATTCTCAGAATGCCGTAATGTGTTGAACCTCCCACCGGTCGGTTCTAATATACTGCATCCAACTGACCTCGGATGCACCTACACACATTTAAGTGTGATGTCAACAGGTGACTCACTAAATTGCACCACAGTTTTTTACCATGACAGAGCCGGCTCTATACTCCAGCAAGGACACTCTGGGGTCCCTCTCTCTGTCCTGAAATGAGACACCTGATCCACTCATTGGAGAACAGGAATGAGGCACTTTTCACTCTGACCTTTTCAGCACGGCTTTACTCACTAAATCACTCACATTTCAGGAAGAATCTGACCAATAAAATCCATCAAACAAAAAATGGTACATAACAAGCAGTGGGAAGTTGATTGTTCAACTTATGATAAGCGATTTACTTTGGCACTTCTTAACTTCAACAGAGCATTTTAAGTATGTTCCCTTAGAATGGAGGACCTCAAATTTGCCTAAACTGACTAACAGGCTTAACATGCTTTTCTGGCATGTGATGCAATTTTTCCACTTAAAATGTGTGTTGCCTGATAGAGCAGGGATGCAATTGTTGTGAATGTTTTGCAGGAAAGGGGGAAAAGATAAGACGTCAAAACAATGGAGAGTTTGGGGAGTTTTAAAGCACCTCCCCCGCATCCTGCAACCCCAGCTCCAGCTCCCCAACCCCATTTGTTTCTGTTCCTCTCTTGGGTTCAAATGCATTGTTAACGTTGTGAAAACCAAAAATGATTGGAATGCATTTAGCTTTATTTTAAGCTGCAGAATGTACTCAGTCATGCTGAGTTTGACAAGTTTGTTTAGATTCTGGAGCAACATTTTTGGTCAAAAAATTCTACAACAAACCTATCTCTATTTATAACATATCCTGAGGGTAAAATAGGTAACCAGTATGATGTAGAAGCCCTTAATCCTTGCTTCTAAACCTAAACTTGGCATACAACATTGAAAACTTATCTCTCAAATCTGAATCAACAAGGATGCTGATCACGTAACACGTTCTACTTGTCAAGCATCACGAGTGATATCATCTAACCAAGAAATAGGCGTTCCTGAATCAATATTATGTGGTAGTAACCGGATGACATTTGTGTAAATATTTAATTTCCAAATAAGCAATCCTTTACAAAAGAAAGATTGATAAGAATGTGATAAGAAGTCCTAAAACTAACCACTCCAACACCTTACTCTAAAATCCATTTGGCGGATGTCGTTCCAGGATGCACTGTGTTATTATCTCTCAATAAATTCCATGTCATTTTGATGGTCTTTTTAGTTGCTATTATTCAGGCTAATAAATTAGAGACAACTTTTAAAAAATATGATTGGAAATTAAATAAAATAATAATAATTTGCTCAGACATTCCTACATGGCTTGGAGCAGTATTATGGTTCTGTTTTAATGAAATACTATAAGTGTTTTTATAAATATTCTCATTTAACATTTTCAAAGTATATATTTTACAGTTTTATTTGAACCTTTAGTAATTTAGTTTCTTTAATTTGCTTTTATTTTCTATTATACTTTAATTTTCAGTTCAGTTTGAATACATTTAGCACTTATTACTGTAACAACTGCACCATTTACTCTAAAAATGTGTCGCATATACATATGCACACACACACACACACACACACACACACACACACACACACACACACACACACACACACACACACACACACACACACACACACACACACACGTATATATTTATTTACAATTTAATTTGATTTCATTTCCATGGCTAATTTATGTGACTTTGAGACAACGTTGATTCAGGAAGACCATATTCATCAAACAATAGTCACTTTTTTGTTGAACCTATGGAGCTAATAATATGCCAAATCAATCTGAATTTGAATTGTGTTCATTTGAACTATTGACCATTTTCCCATTTTTATTGACCAATTATTGAACTACTTTCTGCTGAATCTGAATTTCTGGTTTTGAATTTTAGAATATTGAATTTGATGTTCTGAATTTCTTCATCTTGAAATTTTTAAACTGTATTTTTACAAACTGGATAGCTGCAGTCTATCAATTCAGAACACAAAAAAATCGGAGGTTTCAAAATACGTCTATAAAAAAATTCTAGTGGTTAGCGCACCGACATATGGTGCAGCAGCACGTCAGAGCGTTCCAAGTTCGAATCCCGGCTCGAGTACATTTCCCAATGCTACCCCCCTCCTCTCTCTCCCATTTTGTTTCCCGTTTCATTACTGTCCTATCTAATAAAGGCAAAAAGGTCAAAAATAAATCTTTAAAAATATTTAAATAAATAAATTCAACCTTTAAAAAATCAGTTGTCTTACATTTCAGATGTTCAATATTCAAGTCAAGAAATTCAAATTCAAATTAAGAAAATCAAATTCAAAACCAATTTAATGGCAAACGAAAATTCAGATTTATTAAATTACAATGGTCATTTAAACGCAATTCAAATTCATATTGTTTTGGCATATTCTTAGCTCCATATGAACCCAGCTCTTCTGTCCCATCATACAGTACACACTGCTCTTAAATATCTAACCATCTGAATTTTTATTTTTCATTCATCTACCCAACTTTCTACATCCATCTCAACCTCAACCTTATCTCATCATGTACATAAACGTACCATGAGAGCCGCTCAATCTACAGTCTACCTAAGGAGACACTCTATACTTATCTTGTCCATCTACAGCTTTACTGCCAACATACCTTCTAAAACTCTCTCTCTCTTCTAGCTGCGCTGCCATCACTCCCTGACATCTGAACTAGAGCTGGGCTTCACCGAGGGCTCTGTGTGAGCATGTTTGGGTTTCCTGGGGGCTTCTGGGACATCTCCTGTAATTTAGAAACAGCCCTGTGAGGCACCGGGACAAAAGGTATCTGTATTCAACAACAAAAGGAGTGGGGAGTGGGGATGTTTGTGTTGATGGGGGATTAGCCTCCTCTCTTTAATATGAAGGGTTAACTTCTCTGCTCCATTTCAAAGCCAACTTCTCCTCCCTCGTCTCCTGTCCACTGTAATCTCCACCCATTTCCCTATATTTCAGTGTGGAGGAGAGACGGGGAGACGGCATGAGGTTACAGAAACATCTGGAACAGTTTACTGTGCATGCCTTTGTGCCCGGCGAAATGGGGCTTTCCAGTTTCTTGGGTGAAACTCACAAAGGCGTGCAGATTTTACACCCATTTCCAAATAATCAAATGTAAGAACTGCTATTTTGCATCGTCACATTTTCCATGGTGATTCATCACGTTACCACAATGTGAACTGTCATTAGCCTACTTTAGAAAGTTTTTGAGTGTGATTTAAATTTTTTTTTACTAAATTAGGAGTGAAAATAGCAATAACACAAGCATAAATTAAACATAAAATCATGCTGCATAAATACTTTACAACTTAAATAATATATTTCTGCAATATAATGTTTTTTGCAACCCAGGCTCATTCAGAAAACGTACCCCTATATACATTTCTGGTGAGAGAAAAATACGTCCCAGGAGCTATGTTTTTTTGCAGTTTTTGTTTTCGCGAATCCACCAGAGGGCGCTGTGTATGCTTTTTCAGATCTCAAATTTCTCTTGCGAGTGCCATTCGCTCCTGCTGTTCTCACGTAAATCCACCAGAGGCCGCTTCGACTGACTGTCTACTGACTGATCGACCAATCGACTGACCCACCCTCTCCCTTCCCTAAACCTAACCGCAATGTTTAACAAAGCAATCCAGAAATGGAAAAAAACCCTGATTTTTACCACATTTTCAGATTTTACCACATTCTCACCCTGTTATTTACTTGTTTATTTTATTTTTTGGATTCTGTTTTTGTCTTAAGCTTTATGGAACTGTTCTTCACCGGACTCGAACCCCGTTGTAGCGGTCAACTCCGCTCTGCATCTCAAGACCACCGACGAACATGTCGAGCTACCAGACAAACTGGTAACAGCAGAAAATCCGTCCATACAGAGGTAAGCGAAATGCATAAAATGAAAAGCAGCCACACGTAGCTCAGCCAACATAATTCGTGATCTCCAGAAATGTATATAGGACTACGTTTTCAGAATGAGCCTATGTTGGTTTTTTGTTTGAGGTTAATCTTTTTCTTCTGTTAAACACAAAAGAAGGTATCTGAAGAATGTTGCAGGCATTCCCTTTCAATGGCTCTGATTTCAAATATCTGTCAACGTATTTCCTTTGTGTTCAACAGTAAAAAGAAACTCATAAATATTTGAAATTACAAGGTGAGTAAATTGATAATAAATCTTCATTTTTGGGTGAACTGTCACTTTAATTTGCAGTGGTAAAGTAAAATTCTGGGACCCACTTTATATCAATAGTCTTAACTAATATGTATTTACACTGATTGATCATTTGTTTTGAATATTAATATTAAATATTTCCATTTATAAATGTTTTACATTGTACTTTTGACTGATTAAATATCTGCATGTAATCACATCTGTAATAAACTTATGTAATTACATTTGCAATTACACTGTTGACTGTTCCTTACACATTAACCCACCCTTAAACCTACCCATACTAGCAAACCTGACCCAAAGAGCACCAGAAGTGTTCTGCAATACATTATGAACAAATTAAGTACATTGTTCTTATATTTTGATGTAAATACATAGTAGTTAAGGCCACTTAATGTGGGACCAAATTGTGATTTATATTTTCTGAGTATGGGGGGTGAAATATGCAGATTTTCACGAGTCTGTAAGATTCAACAACAGACTGGATCTAAACTCTAGTAAGGAAATTGTGTTTCAATTTTAATTACTGTTCATTTGATTTGCTGTGTGAAAGCGGTGGCTGAAAAGAGTCTGTAATTTGGTCATATCCGTGCAAGAGAGACGACACAAAAGCCTCTCCAGGAGTCATGGAGAAGATTAAATTCCTCTCTTATTTCTTGCCTTGTTCCCATGGGAATGACAAAGGCCGCCTTTATGGATGAGAGGTCTGGTGGAACCAAAACGTCCATCCAGAATCCATCAGTTCATCCAAACAACCAAAGAAATGTAAAAAACAAAAACAAATAAAGAAACGCTTTCTTTGTGCAAGAGGACGGTATGACAGAAGGGAAGGGATCTCTAGGGGGTTCAGTGCCCTAACTTGTCATTCATTTTCCTAACAGCTGTTTTCTCTGCTGCTCCAGCAACGACTCGAGATGATCTGCTCTCTTCACTGCAGCCTGAAAGACAGAAGAAAAACACAAGTGAGTTGAGGTATTTGAGGTATTTCTAAATAGATCTTAAAAAAAGCATTTTATTTATTATAACATGCATAAAATATACCTCATGTTGCTTCCGCAGGTTGTTAACAGTCTCTTCCTTCTTCAATATAGCTGACTTCACTCTATAAAGAAAAGAGATCAGTAAACTTCAGCACAACAAACCTACGTGTTTAATAGATAATCAATTGCCAACCGCTGATGCAAATCCAAACAAGAACTGAAAAGAACATTACTCTTTGCCACTGACCTCTGATGCACTTCTGCAAGCTCCTCTTCCTTTTCTCTGGTCACTCGCTCTATTTCTAAGCGGAGTCGAGCTTTGGCTTCCGAGACCTCCATTTTCATCCTCCTGTTCTCTTCCTCCAGCTCTATAAGCCGCTCCGCAAACTCTTGTCTGATGACTTCTGACAGGCTGCGACGCTCTTCTGATAACTTATCACGGGTCTGTCACCATACCATGAAAAAAGACAAAGATAGAGCATGATAAAGGAAGACGACGGGGAATCGAGTAAAAAAAACAGACAAAGTCCTACCAAAAAAAATTGGTATCCAAACCAAACAAAAACACTATACGGATGCTTATGAGAGCAAACCAAGTCAGTTAAAGAGATTGGTCAATGGTCACCCATTTTTGTGACTCAGACGTGAGGTGATGCAGATGCAGATTTTTGCCAAAATGCAGAAATGACTCCAATCTGATATATAAACTGGTGCCCGAATTCACACTCGGCCATACAGCAAGTCATCAAGCTACTGGAAGCTTGCGCTACACTGTGAACTGTTTGCCCAGGATTGTCCAGTGAATTACAGCTAATAATATTCATTCATTCATTTTCTTTTTCAGCTTAGTCCCTTTATTAATCTGGGGTCGCCACAGCGAAATGAACCGCCAACTTATCCAGCATATGTTTTAAGGAAGAGGAGCTTGCAGAAGTGCATCAGAGGTCAGTGGCAAAGAGTAATGTTCTTTTCAGTTCTTGTTTGGATTTGCATCAGCGGTTGGCAATTGATTATCTATTAAACACGTAGGTTTGTTGTGCTGAAGTTTAACCCATCACTGGGAAACATCCATACACACTCATTCACACTCATACACTACGGACAATTTAGCTTACCCAATTCACCCAAACCACGTCTTTGGACTTGTGGGGGGAAACCGGAGCACCCGGAGGAAACCCATGCGAACACGGGGAGAACATGCAAACTCAGAAATGCCAACTGACCTAGCCGAGGCTCGAACCAGCGACCTTCTTGCTGTGAGGCGACAGCACTACCCACTGTGCCACTGCGTCGCCCAGCTAATAATATTGTAAATAATATTCAATTTCTTACACAGAAATCAATCATTTCATGGGTTAATTTGGAATTGTTTGAATGTGTTTATTTTTAATCTGAAAAATGGGAAACCATTGACAATTGTCCTAGGTGACCAATCACCAAGGTCATCTTCAATGGCAAGAGG